>NC_029773.3:85102378-85114262 GCF_000817695.3 Arachis duranensis | reverse complement strand
GGTACAAATCGGGATGGCGAATCGGAGGGTAGGTTGGATGAGGATCGCGGATGTAATTGAATCGGTTACTGTATGGATAATAGGGGGGTGGTTCGTTATAGGCAGAATAATTCATGGCTATGGAGTGAAGGGCAATTTCGTAAAAGGATGTGTATGTAGTTTTTGTGTGGGAAGAAGAAGAAGAAGAAGAAGAAGAAGAAGACAGAGAAGCGGCTCATCATCACATCACCTGAGTGAGAATGCGGTTAATTCTCTGTAGATGATTGAAACGCACGATTGGATTGTCGTTTTGTACTCTAATGGGTTATAAGGTTATTAACTTATTATAGATTCGTACGAAATTTATCTTTTCAGCAATGTAATCTTATATTTCGCATTGGGATTCAATTTAAGGCCAATTTTAAGGTGTTCTACTCATATAATTAAAAATGAGGGAACACACTTTATTCTATTAAATATTAAAAAAATTTGAGAAAATTCATTTTTAATCTTAGGGTACATTTTATTTGGTATTTAATTTTTACCTATTTTATTTNTACAAAAATTAAATTTTTATATTTAATAATAGAATTAAGATGGTATGATTTTCAGAGTATTTTTTAATTTATTTTTTTAATTTATTGAATATAATTTATTACGATAAATTAATTATATCAACTAATTAATTTGATTAGATATTTAAGTATCATATAATTTAAAGTTATGTATATCAATTAATTGATTTTATTTTTATGATATGTAAATTTATAGACTAAATAAATAAGATAATTTATTATTTATTTAAATTAAATATAATAAATATAAATTAATTTAGTTAGAAGTTTATTGTTTTTCAATCTTCTATATATAAAGATGACTCAACAAAATTGTAAAAATCATCTTTTTATCATTTTTGTTATTTTAAAATTTTTTTCTCTTTAGGTATAATTTGGTTTTACGCTAATTTTGTTTATTTAATGATGAAATATATTCATATTAATTCTATTATATATTAGCCTTTTTTTATGCTTCTGTGCATACTATGTGTGTGTGATTATGTGCTACTTAGGATATCTGACTGATATGTGTAGTATACATGTTTGTGAGCATGCATTTGGGACTCTAAAGCACTAAACTTGAGATATTGAGACTGATCACCTTAATATCAATTGTTTGGTGTGAACAGGGACCAAATGTTGTCTTGCGGATCTGAGCGAGGTATTTGGAGAGAAAATTCCGTGGTAGGACCAATGCAAGGACGTCGAGATGGAAACTCTGCTGTTGGTACAAGCAACGTAGGTCGATACTATAGGTCTATGAGCATTACTGATTTCCTCCAAAGTGGTCTACCTCGGTTTAATAGAAACACCAATTCTTTGGAGGCTGATCAATGGTTTCGAGATGTGGAGCGATTTTTGTACATTCAGCACATTCCTGAAGTATGGTTAGTGGAGATAGTGACTTATATGTTGGAGGGAGATACTCAGGATTGGTGGCAGGAGTTGTGTCATACCTTGCAGGTGGAATTAATAGATGTCCCTTGGAATAGATTCAAGACAGAGTTTTACGAAAAATATTTCTTTCATGCACTTCGCACTGCAAAGAAATTGGAGTTAATGTAGCTGAAGCAAAAGGATATGTCCGTTGCTAACTATTCCCGTGAATTCAACAACCTGTGTCGTTTCTCAAAAGCTTGTCAAAGAAATCCAGCCAATTATGAGGAATGGATGTGTGCTCAGTATGAGAAAGGACTTAGGAAAGATATTTTTAACTACGTGTATAACATGTATCTATATGCTTCCTGATATTCTTGCTGTATATGTCTTATTACCTGTGAATTATTTGTTTGTGTTTATTGTGTCTGGCACTGATGTGAGGAGGTTCAGTAGATGGTGGCGATAGGGTCACGTGGAGGTTAGGATGGTGAAGGGTATGAGATCTTGGTGTTGATTTAGTTAGAAATTCCCTAAGTTAGATTAACCTTATATCATTAGGGTTTTAAATTATGATTTTTTTAACTTTAGCATTGCTTTAAGCTTGAATCTCCAGTTTGATATGAAGTTCTATGATTACCTCTAGCGTCCCGGAGCCCTATATCTTACATATTGAGCACTGTTATCATGCTGAGAACCTCCGGTTCTCATAATATACTCTGTTGTTATTTTTCAGACATAGGTCGTGACCCACCTCGGTGAGTTGCGAGATGGTGACAGAACGGAAAGGATCTTTATCATCTTCTGGGTTTATTTTGGATATTTTATTGTAGTACTCTCACTTCTATATCTTTATTACTTTGATGCCTTAGAGGCTAAACTTGAGAGACAGGTTGTTTATGTTTGTACCTTTATAGAACTCTGTTATGTCTGTATATATCTAGTCGGCCTAAACTCCGTGGACTGTGACTAGTACTCTGACTATTATGCTTATATATCTACATATATTATGTTATCTTGTACCTATTTCTTATCCTTTACACTTTTAGTTATCGTGTGAATGCTTCACGCCTTTCTGTTTCTGTTTTGGGATTAAATTTGTCATCGGGCTTCTAGAATTTACTACTTCTTTCTACATATACCTATATATTATCATATAAGCCTTAGAATTGTCGTTACATATAATTATCCTTTGCTTTACGGCATAAGGTGAGGTTTAGGGTAATTAGGGTATTACATCAAGCGATCTTCACAATGATAAAAGCTTATTCGACCATTAGAATAAAGATTTTGGAAGGATCTGTTGAGACCCACTTTAGCTACAAAGCATCCTATAGAAATGTTTAGCTTGCAAAGCAGAGGGTAATCTTCAAAATATATGGAGATTAGTAGGAATCGCACAACGAACTTCCTATGTGACTATTTACAATGCAGATGTACTTACCAGCTATGTGTTATTACATTGCCTTTAGTTATATATGCAGTCTTAAACGAGCTTATGTTCTAATAGTTGTTATGATGTAGGCTCAAAATCATGCTGACTAAACCCCATATGCTATAATGGTGGCATCTGATAACTGGGTCCTACGTCTGATGACTGTATTGATCGTGGTCACTTGAGAGACAAAAAATCCCCTACCTTATCCTTATGTACTGGATCCTAAACCAAATCCTGTACCGACTCTTGTACTGGTGGTTGTATAGATTGCTGTCCTCTAACCTGTTGAGCCCTGCTACCACGCCTAGGATGCATCACACCCCACCTCTCTCCTCGAGGATGCATCACTGGTCCAGGGTCATTCTTTGGTTGATACAATTGGGGAGGATCTAGATGATATACTGGCAAATTATGTGGTATAATGGGGACAACCTGACCCTGTGGGTCACCCTCTCTCACCAAGACTAAATGCGCCTACTAGTAATGCCAATGCGTGTATTCTTAGGATGGACGCAAATCGAACTTGTGGTACAAATGCAATTGATGTTCACCTCCGAGCATGTCACATGTCATACCAGCCCTACACAAACTCTAAGTACCACTCCCTTTTGCCCCAGCGACCATCATAATTGTGCATCACATCAATGTTGAGTGGTGTTATATGAATATGCTGATCTGCACCAAACTGCCTAACTATAGGATCCACCTTGTGACATTTGACTATCAAAAAGCATAGTAGAGGGCACACAATAGTCCATGTACCCTCGCCCTATAGTATACTATCTGAAACAATGTGCTGGATAAGTAGGTTATCGTAAAGGATCCAATCATCCTGTAAAGAACCAACACATTACAAAATACTTACGTCAGTCATCCTAATACTATTGAGAATCTGTCTCCAAGTATTCAGCCTATTCTCTTAACAGTCCCTAGCTGGCTCATATCCCAACCACATGCAAATCCCATTAGTTCTCATAAATTACATATTCTTAGTCGAAAAATTTGAGAACAACGAAATAAATAAAATTACTAAATATGTTTGAGTCAAGAAAAACCTCCGCTTGTCAAATCTTTGGGGTCGACATGAAATGATGCAATGATACGCCCAAGAAATGAGCAAACCACTGCTACCACCCAAATTTTGCTGCCTATTATGTTTGGCTCAACACATCTGCTAGTAGAGAAAAGCCAGAATAGCAGAATCCTAAGACATCTGGCCACACCGAACATAATCCTCTAAAAATGGGAGCCACCTCATATAGACTCGGGAGTCTGACGCATCTAAAAATAGCATCTCTCCTATAATCTGTATAATATACTCTTGGGTGTACTACATATGTCACTTATATGTGGAATCTTCATCCAAACCCTGGCACGCTCTTGCTTGGAACAATGATACATTGACGATCTACTTACTCTGATCCTATGTATCAGCAAACTCCGGTACGACCCTCCTAGTAACTACATACATAAATCCTCCACGCTACATCTACCGTAGAACATCTCCTACCTGGTCATGTAGCCACTAACAGGATCTCATTAGAAGTTCCAACTAGTAAGCCACATCCTGTAGGGTAGTCGTCACTTTCCCACGGGACAAATGAAAAGTATGTGACTCCAGATGCCATCTCTCTATCGAAACAAACACCAACGCCAATCATGGTTATCCTCAAGCATGTAGGTTACATGACCGAAGTTGGCTTGTGTGAAAAATGGTATGGCTAACTTGTCGCTAGGACGTGTCAATATATTTCTTCTGGTACGTAATATCCTACCACCCTGAAAGACAAACAAAATTATATAAACTCCGACGACAATGCAAAAGATATAACTTTCATACGCATTGAATGCATAATTTAAATTTTATATCATGTGCCAAAGCCTTCCAACAATATAATTATCCCATCTAACTTATACATGTTATGTTCATAACCTCTTAGCAAGTTCTGCTCCATCCGTACAATTTATGTAAAACTTCAAAAATATAAAAATAATCTTGTCAATGCATAATCTATTTATACATACGCTAATCTAATACGCCACAATTAATAATTTATTACTATACTTAATTTTAAATTTATTATCATATTACACTAATAATAAAGAACACATAATACTAATACTAATAATATGCAAATACTATTCTAAATACACTTTAAATTTAAATTAAAATCACAAACAATTCTATTGTAAATATCTATTTCTATATATTGTAATTTAATCTAAAAATATTTATTTTTATAATAATTGAAATTACCCTATATATTACTATCAACTCTAAAATTATAAAATATTTATTCTTATAGTTAGTTAATGACTATTTTTACATAATACTAATCTAACTATTCACATAACACTAATCTAACTATTCCTAGATTTCATTTTTATAACAAATAATAGTTATTTCCACGTAATACGAATCTAATTATTCAAATACTACTCTCCATCACAAACAATTCTATTATTGTAAATATCTATTTCTATTGTAATCTATTCTAAAAATATTTATTTTTATAATAATTAAATTTTTTTTATATATTATTGTCAACTCTAAATTATGAAGTACTCTAAAATATTTATTCCGATAATAATTAATAACTACTTTTACATAACACTAATCTAACTATTCATATACTACTAATTTAATTATTTACATAATATTAATTTAAATATTTTTAAATATTTATTTTTATAAAAATTAATAATTATTTTTATACAATACTAATTTAATTATTAAAATAATACTATTATAATATTATATAAACTGAATAAATAAATAAATATAACATAAATATTAAACAAAATCAAAATTAAAGATAAGAAAACTAACTTGATTAAGGGCGAGAGGGAATTGAAAGAGTTGATAGAGAATCTTGGAGAGAGAAGTATGAAAGTGAAATGTGGAATGGAAAGAAAGTTTTTTTATAACTGGGTGAATTCTCTTGTAATTCGTCAAATCACTAGGCGAATTGTATATTTTACGGTTCATCGAAACACTAGGTAAATTGTGACAAATCCTCCAAAAAAAAGATATTCGTATTTGAAGTTAGAATAATTTTTATTTAACAGTAATATTTTTTAAATTTATTTTTAAAAAAATTCCATTATATAACAATTTCATTAATTATTTTATAATAAACAATTAATTCTCTCATCCTCTCATTTAAAATTTTTTAATTTGATTAGTAGTTGATAATGTAAAATAATTTTACACTACTATAATATATTAATTAAAACTTTTATTATAGATCAATTTTCATATTGTACTACTAATTTTTGTTCAAAACTCAGAATCAAATTAGTGGTAAGGATTTTTTTATGATAATGAGCTTTTTTGGATAGTGGTATAATGTGGTGGAACATTATTATATGGGAAAGGTTAGGAGAATAACATTTTTAGTGTAAAAAAAACCAGTAAAGAATTGGCAAATATTAGTTTAAATATAAGAAAAAAGAATATTAATCACTTATTGATACGATCGTTATATATCGGTTACGAGTTATAACTCGACAATAAATATAAAAAATCGACTATCAATAACGTATACTCAGATGAATATCAAAACGTTAGGTACGCCATTACTCTTCACTTAAAACACTATTACTCAGAGGCATAATGATCACTATTTTTCGTCTTCATATATAAAGAAAATGGTAAGAAGACAACTTCATTCATTATATTTTGATAAGCTTATTACTCACTTATTTACTTGAGCGTCCGAGTACCTTTTGCAAATATTTATCCCTTTGTTCTCTCAATACCGACGTATAACTCACCCCAATAAAAAAACTCGAAGATATTCATTAGTGAACGAAATATACATCGGCTAAACTTAAGTAAGAACACTTATAATCTTATTATATATCACAAAATATAATATGTATACACAGAAGCAGAACTTTTTTTGGGCAATGAGGAGTTATAGCCCCCGAATATTTTATAAAAGTAGTAGTATATAGATAGAAAGTGAAATTAACTCAATTGGTTAGCATTATATTCTTCGAGCCACAATGTTGGAATGAGCTTAATAACTTAATACACTCATACTTGATGCTAACACAATTTCATTATTACCCGCTACTTTGATGGGAAAAAAAAAAACTAATTAAATACAACTACAAGCTTATTTATTTAGTTTTTTTTTATATGTAAGTTTGTGCTATTTTAGATTACTTTTTGACTGATTTTTTGTGTGCGTATTATTTACATATAAGAAAAAAAAAAGATAATTTATTAGACTAATCTTCAAAATGGTCTCTCATTTCACAACTTTCATTATTTTAGTCCTTCAAATTCTAAAATTTATTTGCCGATTTTCTAGATTTAGTTCTGGACGCTATATTGATCTTTGGACTCTTTCAAGCAAGGTTGTAAGAACAGAGCCAGTCAATAAATCGTCAATGAACCGATAGAGTGACTGGTTCAATAATTCAGTAATCTAACCAAAATTCAACTGGTTTAATGAAATATAAAATAAAATTATTAAAAATTTAATATATAATTTTAAATATTTAAATTTAATGAATTGTAAACTAATAAAATTCAAAATTTATAATTTCAAAATTTCACATATTAAAAGTTCACAAATAACTTCAAATATCGAAGTTTATAACTAAAGAAAATCAAAATGCACATTTCATAAATGACGAAGACAATATTCTACCACAAAAAAAAAACAACATTACTACTCCTCACAAATCATAATCATCACCAAGTAAACTAACACAAGTGTTTAATATTAGCTACTATCAATTATTTGATATTCTTCAAACCAATTAAGGCATTCTCATATAAGGCACACTACCAAGAAAACTAACATTAAGTCATATATGCTACTAAGCAAACTTAACACAGGTTCATATAACTTAAAATGCTACATCTTCAAGAAAATAATAAAGTGAATTTTAGGATTTTTCAACAATTTTCTGGTCAATTTTAGATGAGGCTTTGTATTTTGCAACATTGGCACAACAAACATGCTTATCAGTTTTCTCATCTGGGATTTCAGCAATAAGCCAACAACTAATAAATTAACTCATAATTAGAACAATAGTACAAAAATAACTCAGAAAATTACCAATAATCAATAATAATTAACCTAGAAGTCAAAACAAAACAATAACAATCCAATCTTGTTAACCCAAAAAACAACAACTAACCTAGAAAAAAATCAACAATCAACATAATTAAATCCAGAAAAAACAGCAATTAACTCCCAAAAATGAAATTGAAGAAGCAGTGGAGGGATAGACAGTGAGAGCCATAATATGCAAACCAAAATTAACAAAAAAGAAATATCAGCAACTCAGGGACGACGACGACGACGACTGGCTTGACCTTTGAGAGGACTGAGCAGACCTTCGGCAACCATTGGCTGTCACTGTCGGTGGCGACGGGAGCGGTGGGGGCTAGCATGCGTTCTGAAGCTTGAAGATGGCTACAGCTCTGTTAGGGTTTAAGGTAGGTTTCGTTCATTTGTGAGAGAGAAGATGGTGCTGTCTATTTTCGGACGGTTCACTGGTTAATCGTCAGTTCGGCCTTTTTTGTTAATTTTTTGCAAGACGATTCTATACATCAACCGAACCGGTTAGGAGATTGGTTTTTGGTTAACTCAATTGAACCGACCGGTCCGATTCAATTTTTAGAACATTGCTTTCTAGCACTGAGTCAGTGAATGAAATGTTGAGTTAGCTTTGACTTGCCATACTGGACACAGGACTAAACAACGTCGTTTCGTTTTGCCGCTTAAACAAAACAAGATAAGGTGAAGAAGAGTTTATATGATGTGTAAATCGTTTTATCTTCCTTTATTTTCCAAAACAATCTAGTTATTTCCTTGTTCAAATACCAAAATAAAACGATATCATTTAGTTCTGTGTCTAGCATAAAAATTTAAAATTAGTTTAACATTTTATTCGTTGACTCAATGTTAAAAAAGATCTACAAATTAATATAGTACCTGAAGTTAATCTCCAAAAATAATATAATAAACTTGTAATCTAAAAAATTAAAATAATAAAATCGTGAATACAAAGTCCACTACAAAAATTTCGTCTAACTTATTATGAGAAGATTACAAACATGATCTGTCAAGACGTAGGACGATATACATGATTTATTGCTGAATGTCTGAACTAGATGAGCATATAATAGCATGCTAGCTAGTTAACTACTAGTTAGCAATGTTCATTATTCTATAAACATGCATGCTATACTCTACGATCTATGACTCTAAAGATTGATGTATAGTTTCCATATCATCTTGGAAATTGGAATAATGATGAATGTATTTTATCAATAAAAAGTGTACGACGAAGATCTATATGAATATATATATGCATACAAGAATAGCTAGCTGCAATTCATCATGATTAGTTTGGTCTAGCTAGCCAATGCACTTTTGTTTACAAAAAAGTGTTGTGTCTAGTCATCCGCTAACAATTGAGCTCTTTTTAAAGGCAATTTCATTAGTATTAGTGGAAATAAGTTGTGCCACCATTTTTTTGAACAACAATACTATGATGCATCAACTTATATGATCCAAAATAAACCAAATTATTCTATAGCACTCTTAAATTGAGATAATATTCAATTTGATTTCTAAATTTACATATAAGTTTTAATAATTTAATTTTTAAAATTTTAATAATTTTTATTTAATTCTTTAAACTTTACAAACATGATTCATATTAATTTCTGAAATAATTTTCAATGTACAAACATTAACAAAATATTGATATAAAAAATTAAATATTATGCTGAATTTTGTAAAATGACGTCATTTTGGGTTTGACACCAAATAGTCTAAAAATAACATCTTAGGTGATATTTATTGGAATTTTTTTTTAAACAAGTGATACAACGTTGTTTTTAGTATATTTGAGCACCAAAACTAAAACTGTATTATGTTTCAAGTTCCAGCATAATATCTAACCGTTTATATCAATACTCTATATATTAACGTTTATATGCTGAAAATTGTCTTAAAAACTAATATAAGTCATATTTACAAATTTAAAGACCAAATTAAATATTATTTCTTTCTAAACCTATTTTCAAAAGTGGATGGTGAACAAAATCTATGAAAAATTATTTTATAAAAAAAAAAATCATCATCCATCAACTACTGTGTTTTATGTATAGGCAAGGTTACATAAACTAGCCAATTGGAAGTTGGAATTGAACTCTTCTAGCGTTTCAATGTTACCCTCCTTGAGTTCTTATTTCCTAGAGTATGTATGTATCTAAACAGATCCTTAAAGAATTTTACATTGATCGTTTTTGTCTGTAAAATTTTTTTATTATATTGAGGTCTTGAATTTTACATAAGAAAAATATATAAATTCTTCTATTATAATTTTTAAAATTTATTAATCCAAATAAAAATAACACATCTAATTAAAATAGAGATTTATATGTTTTATTTTATAAAATTTGCGAATCTTAATGTAATAAAATTTTTTAAAAAACAAAATTTTAACATAAAATTCTTTAAAAACCTATTTAANGATTATTATGATACTTAAAAAATAGTGTTTAATTTATAAAAAAATTAATATTTAATTCAAAAAATAAAAATAAATAATATTTAAATATTTAAAATTTATTATAACAAATTAAATTAAACAAAAATTAAACTACAAATAATAAACACCGTAAAATTAGCTTTAGTTATATTATTGGACGCATTTCCATGAGTACCTATACCTTTTGACTAAAAATAACTTAAAAAAATTGTAATAACTTCATCTTAACATAAAGTTAAGCATATGTTTTCAGTTTAATTTACTTCATATGAGCACTGACATATATTATGTTATGAATTACTGGAATTATATTGAACTAATTTATGATGAGTGAGTTGTTCGGAGTTGGTTCGATTAGTATGATCGAGTTACCTATAAGTCCTATATGAATTTGATTTGTTGCGAGGCTTGTATTATGCTTTAATTTTATTGGTTCGTTCCCGTGGTCAAAATATAAAAATACTTTTATATCGTTTTCATTTTTCATATAAAAGTTAATGATAATTACAAACAAAACAAAAATCTAAATAGTTTACGTATTGTAAAATGACTTGACCAAATACAGCTAGCAAGTGGTGGTAGATTTCGAATACCACAACTTATCAGTAATTGTATTAGGTTATACTAAGTAATAATTTAAGTGAGTAAATATTGATCTTACAAAAAATAATGGATCAAACAATAATAATTAAGTAATTAGATTAGTTAGACAAGTTAAATTGAGTAATTTCAAATTTAAATGGCATACAACAGTAAATCAGGAAATTCAAAAAAGCAACAATATATGGGTTGTAAAATTAATATGAGAAAACTATTAATATTTTGAAGATTTTAAATTTTTGAATTAATAATTCTTATCACTTACTTTAACCATACAAAAGTTTAATTTATGGCAAATCTTGATTGATTAAACTTTAATTATTCAAGTAAGGAAAAGTCTAGGGGATCAGTAATTTTTGTATTTTTTGGCCAGCACTTAACCATCAAAATAAAAGTGAGTGCTTTTTCACCATTAGATGTAATCTCACACCATTAAAAATACAATTGATAGCCAATTGATGGTTATAAAACACCAAAATTGCTACCCCCTAGCATTTCTCATTTAGTAATTTAATCTCTTATAACCAAATTAACTGCGAATTCCTTAGTCACTTAATTTAAATTGGAAATTTAAGTCCAATCCTAGTTTATGAGCCATACAAATTTTAAGTACCCAAAGATAAGATGATTATATGTCACGTATTACGTTAACTCCAAATAATTAGAGAATTATGAGGAGTTGATTTCAAGCTGTTATTCAAGTGATTTAACTTTTTCAAGATTCAACAAAAATTCAATTAGAAAAAGAGTTATCTTCCAATATACTCTAATTCCTTGAATGAATAACGAAATCAATGCTTGAATATAAAACAATGCATTGATTAAGAGAAGAATGACAATAGTATTAATTCATCAAAATAACAGAACTTCTAACCTTAACAAAGAAGGTTTAATTGCTCATGATTCA
>NC_029773.3:85100309-85102351 GCF_000817695.3 Arachis duranensis | reverse complement strand
AGGTCAAAAGTATGAAAGTGTGGAATGAAGATGAGGAAGAGAAGAGAAAAAGAGCCCGCAATGCTAAATCTTTCCTTCCTTTATATCTAATTCTAATTGAAAATTAAAAACTAAAAGCCAACAAAGCCTTCCGTGTAACTTGAAGACGCGCTATTGGCGCTAACCCCAGAGCGCCATTAGACAGAGAGCATTCTTGAGTTCGTGGGCACCTGGCGCTAAACACCAGATAGCTAGTGGCGTTAAGCGCCACTAACGTACAATCTTGACACTATTTACGATGCATTTGGCACTAAATGCCGTGTCGTAGCGTTTGGCGTCAGCTAGGCAGAATCCAATTTTTTCTTTGTTCTTCTACTCAAACTCAGTCAAACTTATTTGAATTTTATCTAAAATAATCAAAATAATAGTGCATATTAAAGTAGCATCTAAACAGGTCTAACACTAAAATTTCATAAAAATTCAATAAATCTATATCTAAATTGCTAAAAAAATATAAAAAAGATGTTCACGCATCCCCAAGCCTATTCATTGGCATTATACTTATCTTTTATTTTAGAAAGAGACTTATAATATGTGCTATTATTTCATTCAATTTGACATATCACATTATAAATTTAAATTTGATATATTATTATATTTATGTAACGTCACATCAGTAAATTAATTACCTTTTATATTAATCACAAAAATAATCATCCAAAAAAATGAATATGATTGTATAAAATATTTTATATTGATAATATATTAAAATTAAATTTTTTGTTATCTACAGTATTTTTCAATTTGACAAATTAAGAATTAATTTGTCACAAATCTAAATTTTATTTAAGAATTTATAATTGATTAATAAATTACTACATGTAAAAGACAAGATTTAAATCATCTAATACTTACTTAAATAGACGAATGATTTAACTACTCGATCAACTTAAAATAATTCCATTAGCTAATAAGTTGGTTGGTTCGGTAAGACCCGAGAGTTATATATTAGACCATTTGATGCGCGCAGCCCACGAGTTCTTGCTAGATAATGTAGTCAAATTAAACACATATAAAAAATAGATTATGTTTATAATTATAAATTTATAAATATACTTACACTCGTCATCTTTATAGTTGGATTAGTAGGTATTTATATCAGACAACAGAAATAATAAAATAATTTTTAATAATTTATTTTATATTTAATATTTTATTTGAACAATATATACTTGTTTTGCCTGCATTTTGTTTTGTTTTTTTTACTTTGATAAAAAGTGTCAATTAAACTTGTATTAAGATTTTAATTTAAAAAGTAGATACAATTTTTTTAAATATTATTCTTAAAATGTAGAGGTTGTGTCGAATAAAAATGTAAAAACAAACAAACAAATAAATATTATAAAAAACAAGAACTAAAAAAGAATAAGTACAAAATAAGATTTTTTTTAAATATTATTCTTAAAATGTAGAGATTGTGTCGAATAAAAATGTAAAAACAAACAAACAAATAAATATTATAAAAAACAAGAACTAAAAAAGAATAAGTACAAAATAAGATTATAGTATATGAAAAAAATATCCAAAAAATATATCTATAATTATACTACTAAGGCCTTTCATTAAGAAAGCAAAGTCATCTGCTTTTATATTTAAGATGAGTCTAAATTTTTTCCATAAAAAAATTATAACAAAAGTAAACAAAAGTGAAAAAAAAAAGCATTCAAAAGACTCATATTAGAATATTCTAACTATTTATAATAAATAGGATTTCATTATAAATAAAATTGCAATAAATAATCTCTAATTCTCAAATCTCAATTAACAAAATTGTAACAAAATTCTCAATTAGATACATATAAATTCACTACACAGCACATATATTAACAAAATTGCATCAAAAATTACAAAACTTACCGGCAGTCAAAGAGACAGAGAAAAGGGACTCCAATGACAGGATCACATGCAATGGCGGTGGCAAGATTCAGAGCAACGACGACCAAGTGATGATCTGTGGAAGAGAAGAGGAACTTAGATCGACCAAGTAACAGACTCGAGAGAGA
>NC_029773.3:85096414-85100240 GCF_000817695.3 Arachis duranensis | reverse complement strand
GATGATACGCTCAATAGTGATGGTGAGGGGCTCATCAAGAAAGTCACCAATGTAGTTAAAAGAGAGGGACTCACAACAGCAATGACGAGGGGCTAAGCAGCAACGACGAGGGACTGAACGCCAACAACGAGAGGCTGAGTACCGACAGTGACCAGAGCTAGGCTGCAGAGGAAGAAGAGGATTATGGTTCTCTCTCCTCTGGGTGAGTGTCTGAGTATTGGAGGCACAAATGACTGGAAGGAGAAACCCTAATCCATAAAAACTTTCGTTATTTTTTATGAGTCCTTTCATGACTTTAAAAATTACTTCTTTAAGGTCCGAGCTATAGAAGGTGTCCGACCTTTTTTCTTGAATGATAAAGATGAGCCTGTTTTTCCTTTGTATTGGGAAGAAAATCATGTGATAGTTAACCATAACTCAAATGATTTAGACGAGGTAGAATTGAGTATGGTCAAGGTGTTTCATGAGTTCTGGGGTTGAGCTCCTTATTTGGACACAAAGAGGTATTTAGGGAACTCAAGCCAGCTTCAGTCCAAGCTAGGTAGTTTTCTCTTTGCTTTATAGATTTTGCTTGTAAATTTGTGTTGGTGACTAATGTGCTTTCACTTAGGTATTGTAGAAAGGATGCCTCCTAAGTCGGTTGCCATGAAAATTCTCCGTTCTACTGGGGTCTCACCCCTGCCCTGTGATCAACAATCTTTAGGATTCTTCTGACACACTACCAAACATTCCTATCACCCAACCTCCCATGTGCCTCTCCATGTTTAACCTTATTCTTTTTGAAGGAGTCCTTAATGCACCGAAAAGAATGATTCATGTCGAGGAATTTTCAATGGCAATCAAACCACAAATTCTTACCACCATTTGTCAACCAAAATACCTTTTTATCCTCCATACAAATGAGACATGTCATTCTGCCCTGCATGGACTAACCAGACAATATACCGTTTGCTAAAAAATTATTAATGATCCATATTAATGTAGCCCACAGTTGGAAGTTTGTCTTCATCAAAATATCATACGTTTGTACACTATGGATCCGTAACTTCTGTAACTCATCCACCAATGGCTACAAGAAGATATCTATTTTGGATTTTAGATTGCTGGGACCAGGTATGATGTAAGTTAGGAACATATACAGGTCCTTCATGTATATTTCGAGACTCAGGTTAGAAGGTGTTACGACTATGGGCCAATAAGAGTACGCATTACCAAAATTGGAATTGGGTGCAAATCCGTCAGAGCACAAAGCTAATCTAATGTTCCTGGACTTGCTCGCAAAGCTAATCTGGTAGGTCTAGATCACTACCAGTCGTTAGGTTTGTTGAGTTAAGAAATTAACTAAATTAATTATTGATGACAAACATTATTTTTGGCAAAATAAATAATTAGAGTTGTTTAATTAATAAATATACATTGCTAATTATTTATGTTATGTTGCAGGCCATAATTCAAGTTAAGCAGCCCAAATGGTATGAAAATAATATAGCAAGGCTGGTGAGTAAATAAATAAACAAAGCCCATAAGGAAACAAGGTTGAAAAATCAAAACGGGCAAAAAAGAAGTGATCCGATCCAAGCCCGTATCCATCAATTCAAGTTGATCCAAGCTTCTCATACAAGATTGAAGTCCTCATTCCCTCTCACTTGCTTTTACCAAAGCAACGTTCCTCTCCTCTCTAATCAAGTCAAATCATGGCATCAGAAAAGTAAGAAAGAGAAAGAGAGAAAAAGGTTCCTCCCTAAGCTAGTAACCAAAGAAGCAAGAGAGAGAGAGTTGAAGATTGAAACACAGAAGCTAAAACAGAAACTCCAAGCTAAATCAAACGTAAGAAAGGTAATCCATCTCATCTTGCATGCATCAGATCTTCATCCTTTCTTCCCAACTCTCTGCTCTATCCGAAAATGGCATTCAAAGGAAAAGTTGATCTCTGTTCTTCACTGCTAAAAATTCATGGTCATAAGAGATTCTTGGGGACCAAGTTGCATCTCTATGGTTCAGATTTGGTTGACCATTGGAAGACATTTTCGGTTACTCCTTCATGGCTTTCGGTCAAGTTGGAAAAGTAAGAAGCAAAGGTCCTACTTTGATGTTTGAAAAGAAAAAGTGAGCTTGTGGGTTGGTGAAGCTCAAGGCTCAAGGTGTTGACCTTGGAAGAAGAACCAAGGAACATGCAAGGAGATAAAAAAAAAAAGGGAAGCTTGCTGTTCATTCAGAAGTAAGGAAAAAAAACCAGAGTGTGAGAACAGTGTTCTGTTAGGAAGTTCATCTACTTGGATAATGCTTTCTTTCAAAGAAGCATTCGGCCAATACTGAAGAACTCAAGCTGAGGTTTGTGAATCTGGTTTTGCACATAGCAAAGAGGCTGCTAATGAAGTCAATCTCCTTCATGTTTTACTGATTGTAATGTACTTTTCTAAGCTTATCTTTCTGTAATTTCTTGAGAGAAAAGGCAGTGTGAGAAAGCTTGAGAAAAAGCCATGAGTGGAAAAAGGCTGAGAGATACACTTGAGAGAAAAGCCTAGAGTTATTTTCTGATTTCTTTAGGTATGATTGTGTCTTGTATCTTGTACCTGTAAGGTATCCCTTTCTTAGTTGGGTTAGCACTAAGAGGTATAGTTAGGTATTAGCATAGCTAATGTCAAGTTAGGTTAGAACTTGAGTGTGAAAGGATTGGGTCAATCCTGTGTTATTGGTGTATGTAATACTGTTAACTATAGTGAAATTCTTCCATAGTTGTGGAGGAGACTGGATGTAGGTTGCATAGCATAAGGCAACTGAACCAGGATACTTGCTGGTGTTAGCTTTTCTCTTCTCTGCTGTGTTCTGTTTTCTGATTTTCATGAGACAAAAACAAATTATCTCATAAATTTCCGCTGCTCAGTTCAAACAGAATCAGAATTGCAAAGTTATTTTAAAAAGGGTAATAACAGCAACCGAAAAGCAAGGCATATATTCAACCCCCTTTTTCTAAGCCTACCACAATCTTCAACATAAAAACAAATAATTGGTTTAATTTCATATATGCCTATTATATTCTCATATTTCTATAAGCTTAACCGCTTGGAGCAAAGATCCAATGGCGAACAACTTGGGCACAACCACAGTTGCCTACACCCTCACTGAAGGCCAATCAAACAACTGGCCACCTTTCTTTAACGGAAAAAAACTACTCCTACTGGAAAGAAAGGATAAGGATATTCATCCAATCCATTGACTACAACCTATGGAAGATCGTTGTGAGTGGTCCTAAGATCCCAACAAAAACAATTGTCATGAGCGGTCCAAAGATCCCAACGAAAACAAGTGCTGATGGAGTGGTGACTCCGAAAGAAGAAGCTGAATGGAATGAAGATGACAAGAAGAAGATAGAACTGAACGCTAAAGCAATCAACCTTTTTCACTGTGCTATCAGCTTTGAAGAATACCGGAAGGTGTCTAGATGCAAGACAGCCAAAGAAATCTGGGAAAAACTCCAGGTTATACATGAAGGCACTAAACAAGTCAAAGAAACGAGGATTGATATGCTGCGAAAAGAGTATGAGATGTTTAGCATGAAGGATGGAGAAAGCATTGATGAAGCATTTGAGAGATTCTCAATCATAATCAACAACCTTGATGTTATGGGTACAAACTATGCAGAACAAACCTTGGTGAGAAAACTCCTTAGAAGCCTCACAAAAGAGTGGAAAAACACTGCCACTGTCCTAACCGAGAGTAACAATATATGTCCCATAACCTATGATGAGCTGAGAGGAAAACTCCTTGCCTATGAAGCCACACACACAAACACAGACTCAAAGAAAAAGGGAATAGCCCTCAAGTC
>NC_029773.3:85089586-85095842 GCF_000817695.3 Arachis duranensis | reverse complement strand
TTTTCGGCCTTTGAACCTTTTTGCAAGAAAATTCAAAATGAAAAGGATTTGAAAATCTCTTCTATAAGAAGCGATCATGGAACTGAATTTGAAAATAATTTGTTTGAATCCTTTTGTGATGAATTTGGAATATCTCACAACTTCTCTTGTCCAAGAACACCACAACAAAATGGTGTTGTGGAAAGAAGAAATAGAAGCATACAAGAGATGACAAGAGCCATGCTTTGTGAGAGTAATGTTCCAAAATTCCTTTGGGCTGAAGCGGTTAACACATCTTGCCACATTTTAAATAGAATAATCATAAGGAAATTTTTGAAGAAAACCCCTTATGAACTTTAGAAAGGCTACCCACCAAACTTAGATTACTTGCACATCTTTGGATGCAAATGTTTTGTTCTAAATAACAAAGAAAATTTGGGAAAATTTGATCCAAAGACTTATGAGTGTTTGTTTGTAGGATATTCCACAAATAGTAAAGCTTATAGGGTTTATCATCAAGATGCTAGAATTATTGAAGAGTCCATACATGTTACATTCTGTGATACTAACTTGGTGCAAAGTATTTTGGAAGATGGTGATGCAGGAAATCAAGCTCAAAAGGAGGATGAAACTGCTCAGTATCATGGAAAAGAAAATTCTGGACAAGCTGAACCAGAAACAGCAAATGCTGAAAATTCAAGAGACAATTCCATTTTGTCTCATGAATCTGAAGGAAATTCTGCAGACAGTAGCACACAGAATCCCTTGGTGACTGAATCTGCCTCCAAGTCCACCAGACCTCGTGAATGGAGATTCTTGAAGAATTATCCTGAGAAATTTGTTATTGGGGACGTCTCTCATGGAGTGCAAACTAGGTCTTCCACTAAAAAGACAAATGAAGGTTCAAACATTGCCCTTCTTTCACAAACAGAGCCTCAAAACGTCAAGGAAGCCCTTAGTGACCCCTCTTGGATTAAGGCTATGGAGGAGGAGCTTCTTGAGTTTGAAAAGAACCAAGTGTGGACGTTGGTTCCAAGGCCTAGTGGAAAGAAAGTGACCGGCACCAAGTGGATATTCCGGAACAAGTTGGGAGAAGATGGTAGCATTGCAAGAAATAAGGCAAGGTTAGTGGCTCAAGGATATGACCAAGAAGAAGGAATAGACTTTGATGAATCTTTTGCCCCTGTTGCCCGAATGGAAGCCATAAGACTTCTCTTAGCTTATGCTGCATTTTGTGGTTTTAAATTATATCAAATGGATGTGAAATGTGCATTTTTGAATGGTGTGATAGATAGAGAAGTATATATGGAGCAGCCTCCTGGTTTTGAAAATAAAGAGCATTTTGATCATGTTTTTAAACTATCTAAAGCTCTCTATGGTTTAAGACAAGCTCCTAGAGCTTGATATGAAAGACTTAGCTCTTTTCTTTTGAAAAATGGTTTTCAAAGAGGCACCACTGACACAACTCTATTTATCAAGAATTCTAATAATTCTTTTATTCTAGTTCAAATATATGTTGATGACATTATTTTTGGAAAACTCATGACAAGTGAATTTGACATGAGTATGATGGGTGAACTTAATTTTTTTCTTGGGCTACAAATTAAACAAACTGAAAATGGTATTTTCATTCATCAAGAGAAGCATGCCAAGGAATTAGTTAAGAAATTTGGTATGGAAAATGCCAAACCCATGGGAACTCCCATGCATCCTAATTCAAAATTAGATAAGGGAGAAACTGAGAAAGATGTTGATGAGACTAAGTATAGAGAAATGATTGGTTCTCTTATGTACTTAACTTCCTCTAGACCCGATATTGTGCAAAGTGTTGGATTGTGTTATAGGTTCCAATCCAAACCTAAAAAGTCACATCTTTCTGCAGTTAAAAGGATCATTAGATATGTTCATGGCACATCCAATTTTGGTCTTTGGTATCCTAAGATTGATGATTTTTCTGCAGTTGGTTATTGTGATGCAGATTTTGCTGGTGATAGAGTTGATGGAAGGAGCACTTCTGGTTTATGCTGCTTCCTTGAAAAGTCCTTAAATGTGTGGTCAAGTAAGAAGCAACCAACAGTGGCCTTATCCACTGCAGAGGCTGAGTATATAGCTGCTTCTTCTTGTTGTTCTCAGCTTTTATGGTTAAAAACACATCTTGCTGATTACAAATTAAATGCTGAAAATATTCCCTTAATGTGTGATAATATGAGTGCCATTAATATTTCTAAAAATCCAGTTTTGCACTCTAGGACTAAGCATATTGAAGTGAAATTTCACTCAATAAGAGAACATGTCCAAAAGGGGGATATTTGCATTCAATTTGTTAAATGAGAGGAGCAATTAGCAGATATTTTTACAAAACCATTAGCTGAGGATAGATTCTGCATGCTTAGGACTTGTCTAGGAATTTTGAGCTATGATTCCTTATTTGAAAATTGCTGATGTATTTGCTGGAGCTTTTTTTGTCTCATAAACAGGTATGAGACAATTCTGGGCAGATAATGAATGTTTCCTTCAAGTCAATGTGTTCTGGGCTTATTGCTAGTAAATTAATCTGGGCAAACCTCAATTCAGATCTGTGTAGTCCTATGTGATTCATTAATTCATACCACATCTGGGCCCAATATGAATATTACATTCTTGCTTGCTTATTTTTTTTAATTGTGTGTTTAAGTTTTCTTCAAAATTTTTGTTTTTGTGGCCCGAAAAGTTTTTTTTGGCTAACTTAATTTTTGACTTTGGTCCAAAAGGGATTTCAATTTAATTCTGATTGCCTTTCAAAATTTAAAATTAATTTCCTGTTTTAATTTAAAAATCAAATAAAATCTTTTCTTTTATGAGGTCATGTCTTTTCAAGTCTTTTCAAATGGTGATGCAGTTGCATGGTTTTAGAAATACACTTTTTGGGTACGGTTACCAATACTCCCTCTCTTTCCTCCATAACTTCTCCACACACTCTTCAATTTCTTCCCACTCACTTTACTGCTTCTCTTCCCTCAAAAGATTGAAACTAACCAAATGAGGAAGAAAACCATTGCAAAAAGGGCTCCTCGTGAGAAGATTTACAAGCTACCCACAAAGCCTTCCACTCGCTCTCAAGACCAGACCTTTACCCCTTCTCCTTCTCCTCCTACCTCTCCTCCTCGCTGCGACCCCATGGCTCGGACCAAAAATACTCCAAGGTTTCCTGCCTCTACCAAGCCGACGCCACCACCAAAGGCCACACCTTCCAAGCCTAGCTCCTCAAAACCGAGTTCAGCAAAGCCTAGCTCCTCCAAAGCCAAACGTCCGGCGACTGAGGAACCAATTCCTGAACAAACACAACCCAAATCCAGGTCGGTTCCAATGTGCTCTCAACGAGGTAACACTCGAGTCCCTCTCAAAAATGTTAAAGAACCAAAAATTGGACCATTTGATCACAAAGCTCATTTTTGACCTCTCATTCAAACTATAATCCCTATAGATTCAAATCTGCCATGAATAATGATTTTTATGAGGGAGTCATCCAGTATCGCACCCTATGCTCTTCATTTCTCGCTGATCTGCCATCTTTGAAAAGAAAAGGTTTCCTTTTGTTGACAACTTAATTTTTCTGGACTGGAATCACCTTTTTGACATAAAAAAACCTGTTTATCCCTTGTTGGTCAAAGAATTTTATGAAAACATGACTTATCATGAAGGCACTGCTCATTCGTATGTCAAGGGCCGAGATATCATTTTAAACAATGAGACCATCAGTGAAGCTTTGAAGTATACTGATGTTGGGCCTTGTGCATACACGTCAGTTAAGTGGGATGAAGGAGTTGGTGTTTCTTACAATGATGCCCTGGCTAGTATTTGTGAACATGTCTCCTTAATAGATGGCATTACACCAACACACAAAGCCCTAGGATATGAACGTGCTCAGTTGCACGGAATGGTCAACCACATTATACTTCCTCAAATTGGTTCATATCAAAGGGTTTCTGTTCTGAGGGTTACCTGAAACTGTAGGTCGATCTCAGATGAGATCTTTTATGTTGGTCGGAGCCGACGTGTCCGGCAGGTGTCTGGCGGCCGGAGTTGGTGTGTCCGACTTGTTGGACTTGGTGGTTGTGCTGATCCTTAGTCCCCGGAGGGTGGGGGGTACCTGCAAGGGACTCCGATGCTTAAGTTAGCAAGGGTATTAAGCAGGTATTGAGTAAAATCAGAGTATGAGTTATACCTGGGTGCTCCAGTGTATTTATAATGGTGAGATGTGGCTTTCTGTGGATAAGATAAGTTAGTTATCTTATCTTATCTTATCTTTAAGTGATGTCATCTTATCTTTAAGGGAACCGACCTTCTCTCTGTAGGCTTGGGCCGCCTTAGGATTTGGGGCGTGTTCCTCTATTTGGGCCCTTTGTTTGGGCTTTCCTGTGATTTGGCCGAGCTCTTTGAGAAGAGGTCGGGTTTGTCCTGACCTGAAGAGGTCGGTTGCTTTGCTTGTAGAACATCCCGTGTCGGACAGCTCGACCCAGGGTATGAACAGTGCCCCTGCTTGAGCTCGGTCTTCTCTTTTGAGGTCGAGTCTTTTGACTTCGGTCCTTTCGGTGAAGGCGAACTCAAGCATTTTGTCGATTCCTTTGCAGCAGCTTTTGAATGTAGAACGTTTTCTTCTAAAAGCGCGCGCTTTTATATCGGCACTTTGGGAAACGTGCGAGGGTTTAATGCCTTTATTTAACATTAATTGCCTCGTTTCTCCTAGGCCCTTTTATTTTGATTTTGAAAACCCAGAAACGGTTTTTCTTCTTCACGCATTTCGTAACTTTTTCGCATTTCTCTCTTCTCCCGTTTTTAACTTTTCCTCTGTGTTTGCTCTGTTTTGCCTTACTCTTTCTCTGCGCCGTTTCGTTTTGGTACTCCGTTGGTGCTTCCTTTGAGAGACGTTTTCCTGCCCCAGCTTTCCATTTTCTTCAGAACTTTCCAGGTTTGGTTTCTACTTTCCGTTTCCTTTACTTCTTTTACTTTTTGACCTTCGGTTTATGATAAAGTTTTGGTTTTGCTTTGCATGCTTGTTTGGAAAACTTGAATCTTTTTGCATTTGTCGTGCCTGTTTATCGCCGTGTGTTCTGGAGCTTCTTCATTTTCTGCATGATCGCTTTTTGCTTAATACCTTTAGGGCTTTCGCTTTGTCATTGCCTTTCCTGTTTGTACTTTTGATAGTGTTTTTTGCCTAATTCTGGAAAAGGTTGTATCTTTGGTGTTGTTCTGTTTGGCATTGTTGACGTTGTTGACAGTGCTTTTGCTGGTAGACTGTAGAAAGATAGTTGCTTTAATGACTTTTGCGTTTTTTATCTTGCTGGACAAAATGCTTGTTGCTTTAGGCCTTGTTTCCTTGTTTTCGACAGACGTTGGGGTGTAGGTTTTTCCCAGGGACCTTACTTTGTTGTTGCTGCCTCCAAAGGATGCCCCAAGACTTTTGGTTTGAGTCTTGGGGTTTTCCTTTTCTGCATGCCTCGTCTGTATGATATTTAAGTTTGCTTTCTACCTTCTCCGAGATGTTTTTAGTAACCCCGTCTTCTTTTCTTCCTTGTAGGATTAGTTGGCCCTATGTCTTCTCGCAATAACATCGTAGAGATGTCTTCCAGAGTTCCCGAGGGGATGTCCGACTGGCTGGACTCCCTTGTCTTGTTGTGTGTTTCTGTTGTGGATGCCGAGTTCTGTGCTGAACTGAGGAAGCGCCATAGGATTTGTGGTAACAACGCTCGTGAGGAGGATTATGAGCTTGTTGCTCCTGACTCTGACGAGAGAGTTTGCTTTCCGACTTCTGTCAAGGGAGAGCGTCCCTTCTTTTATGCTTACGAGTACTTTTTCAGTCAGTTAAACGTTTCTTTTCCTTTTACCGCTTTTGAGACCGACCTGCTGTGGTCGTGTAATATTGCTCCTTCCCAGCTTCACCCCAATTCCTGGGGTTTTATTAAGATTTTTCAACTTCTTTGCCGTGAACTAGATGTAACTCCTTCCCAGACTTTGTTCCTTTATTTGTTTGTTTCCGCCAAGCCTGGTGGTTCCTCAAAAAAGAAAGCTTCTTGGGTTTCTTTTCGGTCCGCCAAGGGGCACAAAGTGTTTGCTATGTATGATGAGTCTTTCAAGGACTTTAAGAACTACTTTTTCAAAGTTTAAGCTGTTGAGGGGGTCCGTCCCTTTTTTCTTGATGAAAATGACGAGCCCTCCTTCCCCCTAAAGTGGCAAAAAGATGTTCGAGTATCTCGCTACACTTGGGAGATGCTAGATGACGTTGAACGCGCTTTTGTGA
>NC_029773.3:85087988-85089325 GCF_000817695.3 Arachis duranensis | reverse complement strand
CTGCTGCTCTGAACATCTCGGCCAAGGTGGCCGGAGAGGGATCTTCTCAGATTCCTTTGAAGCCTCCTGTACCGAGTTCCCTTGGACCGAGGAAAGCAATTCCTGTTCCTCGGGTCCGCCTAGTTGATCCTCCCCAATCATCTACTGCAGCTTCTGGTCCCCCTCCTAGTAAAAAGTAAAAAACCATTGAACCCTTCAATCTGGATGCTCCAGACTTTGATGCCATTGAATTTGTTGACCAGCAAATTGCCCCCTATGGTGGGCTTTCTATGGACGACATTTCTCTTCTTCAGCATCTGGATTTTATCACCAAAAGTAGTGTGAAGATGGCTCATATGGGTGCAGCTATATTCCGAATAGTTCAGGGGATTCCGATTCATGCCACAAAATCCTTCATAGAAGAGGCCAAGTCGGAATTTGATCGAATCAATGGTCTGAAGGAGGAGTTGGAGGTGAAGTTGGCCAAGGTGGAGAAGGAACTGGAGGGTGAGAAGGCCAGCTCTATTGCCCTTGCCGTTTCTCTGAAGCTGGCCGAAGACATGGCTTTGAAACATAAGGATAGCTATGTCTCGGCTTATAGGGAATTGATGCGTCTTCGGGAGGAGTTGGAAACAGCTCGGGTTAATTATAGTGAGCTTCAGGGTCACCTTGTTGGTAGCGTAACTGCTGCCTCTGAGAACCTGATGGAGCAGTTCCGGGTTGTTGCTCCTGATGCCGACCTAACTCTCATCAGCCTGGATAATGTCGTTAGAGATGGTAAGATTGTCCCTGATGACCAGGATGATGAAGAGACTGATCCTCCCCCAGTGCCTTCTCTTAAGGTGTCGACCTCCTCTGTTCCTCCCGTTACATCTGATCCGGATTGCCAGATTCTGAACCGGGATGATGGAACCGTAGATGCCGTGCCCCTTCAGACTCGTCCTCCTTCTCCTCACACTGATGCTGCCGGGAAAGCTCCCGATCTTTAGCTGATCTTTTTCTGGATATTTTGTGTAAATAGCCCAGTTTGTGGGCTTTTGAACTTTGTTTTGTTTGACGCTTCTAGTTGTCTGTCTTGCAACTCCTTTTTTGAAAAACAAAAGTAGCTTCTGAGGTTGGTTTTGTGGTAACCACTTGAAGCTTTTTATCGTATTATGCATGATATCTGTTGAAATTTTGCTGTTCTTGCCTCTTTAGGTTGTTTGCGTGCTTTATCATTTGTAGCTTGGATCCTTTTAAGGCCGTTCCTGTGGGGGGGTCCGACTTGTTTCTCGGTTTCCTCGCTCTTTTTGTATTTTTAGCGCCTCATGACCGATTTCTTTATGCTGGTCCCCCTCAAAAGTTATTTTTGTGATCCC
>NC_029773.3:85064069-85087679 GCF_000817695.3 Arachis duranensis | reverse complement strand
GATCTCTTTCAGGGACTACTTTGTATAACTTTTTTAATGGTAGGAGTCCGACTTGGTTATGTCGGTCTCCTTTAAGTTATTCTTCGTAGTCCTCTTTTTTGGATCTTTGTCAGATCTCTTTCAGGGACTACTTGTATAACTTTTTTTTTATTTTGGGCTGACTTTGTTATGCCAGGCCCTTCTAAGTTAAAGTAATCCTCTTTAATAGGGTTGGCCAGACCTCTTTCCAGGGTTTACTTATAACTTGGGTTGACTTGGTCCGATTTCTGAACGTCGGCCAGTCTTTTAAGTTATTATATTAGCTATCCGTAATACCTCGTCAGGTTCTTTTTTTGGATTGCTTTCGATAACTTCTTAGATTATTCTGTGTTCATCTTTGCCGATTTGTAGAAAATGGTTGGCGTTTTTAGATCGTCTTTTGGGTGAATCGCGTTTTCACCTTTATCGGACGATTGTCTTTATCATGGTTGCGCAGTGAATTTGTTTTTCACTTTCTGCCGACCTGTTGCTTTATAATCGGACGATGAATACTTCAGATTAATGCGTCTTGGTATTTTGTAGAATATCTAAATAAACTTTATTCAAAGAAAAAATGCAAATATATACATGTGGAAATTTCCTTATCCCTTTAGGTCGAGTACGATCTAGGTCTCGCTATGGTGCCTCATTAAAAAACCTTTTTCAGGAAAAAGAGCGCATCCATTTAGTGAGACCCTTTACTTTTTCTAACTGTAGTACCTTCTTAGGTTGCAGGTGTGCCATGATCGAGGAAGCTCTCGTCCATCAAGCTCGGACAGTCTATAGTAGCCTTTTCCCAGTACTTCAATGACTCGGTAGGGTCCTTTCCAGTTTGCTGCCAGCTTTCCTTCTCCGGGTCGAGTTGTTCCAATGTCATTTCTGATTAGGATGAGATCATTCTCTGTAAAACTTCTCGGTACTACCTTTTGATTATATCTGGAAGCCATTCGTTGCTTTAGGGCTTCTTCCCTGATCCGAGCTCTTTCTTGGATTTCGGGTAACAAGTCGAGCTCTTCTCTCTGAAGTTGGGAGTTTGCTCGTTCATTGTAGTGGACTACTCGGGGAGATCCTTATTCGATTTCTATTGGAATCATTGCCTCCGTTCCGTATGCTAGTCGGAATGGTGATTCGTTTGTAGTGGAATGGGGGGTTGTTCGATATGCCCATAGGACCTGTGGAAGTTCCTCGGCCCAAGCTCCCTTCGCTTCTTGTAGCCTCCGCTTTAACCCGGCCAATATGACTTTGTTGGCCGCTTCGGTTTGTCCATTGGCTTGGGGATGTTCGACGGAGGTGAACTGGTGTTTTATGTTCAAGTCGGCCACCAGTTTTCTGAAGCCTGCCTCTGTAAATTGGGTACCGTTGTCTGTGGTGATGGAGTATGGTACCCCGAACCTCGTAATGATGTTCCTATATAGGAATTTTCGACTTTTTTGAGCGGTAGCGTTGGCTAGGGGTTCTGCCTCGATCCATTTTGTGAAATAATCTACTCCTACTATGAGGAATTTTACTTGTCCCGATCCCTGTGGGAAGGGTCTGAGAAGGTCGAGTCCCCATTTTGCAAATGGCCAGGGTGAGGTCACGCTGATGAGCTTTTTCGGCGGGGCGATGTGAAAGTTGGCATGTTTCTGACATGGTGGACATGTCTTTACAAATTCTTCTGGCATGGTGGACATGTCCTTACAAATTCTGTAGCCTCCTTTTGTAGAGTTGGCCAATAGAATCCCGCCCGGAGTATCTTTTTGGTGAGAGCTTGCGCTCCAAGATGATTACCACAAATGCCGCTGTGTACTTCCTCCAAGACTTCTTTTGTGTTGGAAGTTGGTATGCATTTTAGTAAAGGTGTTGATATCCCTTTTTTGTACAGCGTGTTGTTTATGATAGTGTAGTAATGTGCCTCCCTTTTCAGCCTCTTTGCCTCCTTTTCATTTGTAGGGAGTTCTTCTGTTTTGAGGTAGTTTATTATGGGGGTCATCCATCCTTGATCCCGACCTATTATGGCTAGGATTCTTTCTTCTTCTGCTATTGACGGGTTCTGTAATACCTCCTGGATGAGACTTCTGTTGTTGCCCCTTGGTTTGGTGCTGGCTAATTTTGAAAGGGCGTCAGCTCGGGCATTTTGCTCACGAGGTATGTGGTGGATCCTATATTCCCCGAGTTGTCCGAGCTGTTCTTTGGTTTTATCCAAATATTTTTTCATGGTCGGATCTTTAGCTTGGTAGCTTCCTGTTATTTGTGAGGTGATGACTTGTGAGTCACTGTAAATGTTGAGTTTCCGAGCTCCAACTTCCCTAGCCAGCTTCAGACCAGCTAATAGTGCTTCGTATTCTGCCTGGTTGTTTGAGGCCGGAAATCTGAATTTGAGGGAGAGCTCAAGCTGAGTTCCTTGGTTGCTTTCAAGTATCACACCCGCACCGCTTCCTGTTTTATTCGAGGATCCGTCTACGTATATGTTCCATTCCATAGGGATTTCCGGGATGTCTGTAAATTCTGCAATGAAGTCGGCCAGGTGTTGTGATTTGATTGCTGTACGTGCCTCATATTGGAGGTCGAATTCGGACAACTCGATTGCCCATTGTAGGATTCTTCCTGCTAGATCTATTTTCTGCAATATCCCTTTTATGGGTTGGTTGGTTCGAACTTTGATGGTATGCGCTTGGAAATATTGGCAAAGCCGCCGGGATGTGAGGATCAGGGCGTAGGCGAACTTTTTTATTTTCTGGTTGTTCAGCTCGGATCCCTGTAGTGCTTTGCTAACGAAGTAGACGGGTTTTTGCCCATGTTCGTCTTCTCTGACTAGTGCTGAGGCTATTGCCCGGCTCCCAACTGCGAGGTATAATATGAGTGGTTCTCCTTTTCGTGGCCGAGATAGGATAGGTGGCTGTCCTAAGAACTCCTTGAAGTCTAGGAAGGCTTGCTCACATTCTGTCATCCATTCGAACTGTTTTCCCTTTCTTAAAGTAGCATAGAAGGGAAGAGATCTTATTGCAGCTCCTGCTAAGAATCGGGATAGAGCGGCCGACCTCCCGTTGAGTTGTTGTACTTCTTTGATACAGGTTGGGCTCTTCATGTTGAGTATGGCTCGACACTTGTCTGGATTTGCTTCAATCCCCCTTTGTGTGAGCATAAATCCTAAAAATTTACCTGCTTCAACTGAGAAGGTGCATTTAGCCGGGTTGAGTCGCATGCCGTGCTTCCTTATGGTATCGAATACTTGAATCAAATCGGTTAATAATGTCTCTTCGCTTTGTGTCTTTATCAACATGTCATCCACGTAGACCTCCATGATTTTCCGATGTGATCTGAGAAGACTTTATTCATTAGCCTTTGATAAGTAGCTCCTGCGTTCTTGAGACCAAAAGGCATCACTATGTAACAGTAGTTTGCTTTCGGTGTTAGGAACGAGGTTTTTTCTTGATCTGGTGGATACATAGGGATTTGATTGTACCCTGAATATGCGTCCATGAATGAGATATACTTATATCCTGATGAAGCATCCACTAGAGCGTCGATGCTTGGGAGTGGATAGGGGTCTTTTGGGCAGGCTTTGTTGAGGTCGGTGTAGTCGGTACACATTCGCCACTTCTCATTTGACTTTTTCACCAAGACGACGTTTGCTAGCCATAGTGGATACTTGACTTCCCTTATGAACCCGGCCTCAAGTAGCGCTTGTACTTGTTCCTCTACATCCTGAGCTCGTTCTGGTCCAAGTTTTCTTCGTCTTTGTTGTACCGGCCGGGATCCCGGATAGACTGCCAATTTATGGCTCATTAGTTCGGGATCAATACCTGGCATGTCGGCGGCTTTCCATGCGAAGAGATCAACATTATCTTGTAGGAACCGTATTAATGATTCCTTTATGTCTCTTTTTAGGATCGTGCCAATATTAGTTGTTTTATCTGAGGTGTCTCCGATCTGGATTCTTTCTACTTCTCCTTCGGGTTGTGGTCGGAGTTCTTCTCACCTCTGAACTCCACCAAGCTCGATTGTGTGGAACTCTCCTCCTTCACCTCGGAGGTTTAGGCTTTCGTTATAACAGTGACATGCCATCTTTTGATCTGCCTTTATTGTAGCTATCCCTTCCGCAGTTGGAAATTTTATACATAGATGTGGAGTTGAAACTATTGCACCGAGTTGGTTTAACATTGTCCGACCTATTAAGGCATTGTAGGCTGAGCTTATGTCGACCACGATGTAGTCTATCTTGAGTGTTCTAGATTGGCTCCCCTTTCCGAAAGTTGTATGCAGCGATACGTATCCCAGTGGTTGAACTGGGGTATCTCCTAGTCCGAACAGGCTGTTCGGGTACGCTCTTAGCTCTTTTTCTTCTAGACCGAGTTTGTCGAAGGCAGTTTTGAATAAGATGTCGGCAGAGCTTCCCTGGTCAATTAGTGTACGGTGAAGGTTGGCGTTTGCCAATATGATTGTAATGACCATGGGGTCGTCATGTCTCGAGATGATTCCGGATGCATCTTCCTTGGTAAACGTGATTGCTGGGATGTCTGGGGCTTCCTTTTTTCCTTTGATGTGGTATACCTCTTTGAGGTGTCGCTTGTGAGATGATTTGGAGATTCCTCCCCCAGCAAATCCGCCGTGTATCACGTGGACATGTCTTTCTGGTGTGTGAGGCGATCATTCAGATCGTCCTACGTCCTCATCCCTCCTTCTTTTCCTTGGTTCTTCGTCCCGGTTGGCCAAGAACCGATCTAACTTTCCTTCTCGTACTAATTTTTCTATGACGTTTTTCAAGTCGAAACATTCGTTGGTGGAATGCCCTCGAAGTCGGTGATATTCACAGTACTCATTCCGATTTCCCCTCCTCTTTTGCCTTTAAGTGGCCGAGCTGGAGGGATTTTTTCCGTATGGCAGACTCTTTGTAAACGTCTACCAAGGATACCCTAAGAGGGGTGTAGTTGTGATATTTCTTGATTTTCTCTCCGGAGCGATCTTCCTTTTTCTTGGATTCTTTATCTCGGTAGGCAGAACCGGACCTCGAGGCTTCACCAAGTCGAGAATTTTCCTCCATGTTAATGTACTTCTGTGCTTGTTCTTGTACTTCATCTAGGGATGTCGGGTATCTTTTTTATATAGATTGGCTGAATGGTCCTTCTCGCAGGCCATTTATGAGGCCCATGATGGCAGCTTCTGTTGGTAGATTTTGTATGTCCATGCATGTTTTGTTGAATCTCTCCATGTAGTTGCGAAGACTTTCTCGGTCTCCTTGCTTGATCCCGAGTAAGCTGGGTGCGTGTTTAGCTTTATCCTTTTGTATGGAGAATCAGGCCAGGAACTTCTTGGCCAGGTCATCGAAACTCGAGATGGATTTCGGAGGTAGGTTGTCGAACCATTTGATGGATGTCTTGGTTAGAGTTGTTGGAAAGGCTTTGCAGCAAACTGCATCTGAAGCATCAGTGAGGTACACTCTACTTTTGAAGTTGCTGAGATGATGGTTGGGATCCGAGGTGCCGTCATATAGAGTGATCTCCGGAAGCTTGAAATCTTTTGGAATTTTGGTTTTCATGATTTCTTTGGTAAATGGATCTTGATCTTTCTGAGAGCTATCCTCTGTGGATGGTCGAGTAGCTTTAGTTTTGAGATCAGCTTCGAGTCTTATAAGCTTATCTTCTAATTCTCGGCGCCGCCTTATTTCTCGGCGTAGATCTTCTTCTTTTTCACATCGATGTTGGGCTTCTTTCTCAAGTTGCTCCAATCAGTTTTGAAGCGTTTCTATTACTCCTAGATTTGATGAATTTTTGTCTCCTTGGGCTTCTAGAGTAGCTTTGAGTATTGTGTCCACATTTTTATGCGGTGTTCTGTCTTCTAAACCTGAATCGTGGTCGTTGTCATGGTCATCCGCCATGTTAATGGGATGACTTCCAGGTCCCCGGCAACGACACCAATGTTCCGAGGGTTACCTGAAACTGTAGGTCGATCTCGGATGAGATCTTTTATGTTGGTCGGAGCCGACGTGTCCGACAGGTGTCTGGCGGCCGGAGTTGGTGTGTCCGACTTATTGGACTTGGTGGTTGTGCTGATCCTTAGTCCCCGGAGGGTGGGGGGTACCTGCAAGGGACTCCGATGCTTAAGTTAGCAAGGGTATTAAGCAGGTATTGAGTAGAATCAGAGTATGAGTTATACTTGGGTGCTCCAGTGTATTTATAATGGTGAGATGTGGCTTTCTGTGGATAAGATAAGTTAGTTATCTTATCTTATCTTATCTTTAAGTGAGGTCATCTCATCTTTAAGGGAACCGCCCTTCTCTCTGTAGGCTTGGGCCGCCTTAGGATTTGGGGCGTGTTCCTCTATTTGGGCCCTTTGTTTGGGCTTTCCTGTGATTTGGCCGAGCTCTTTGAGAAGAGGTCGGGTTTGTCCTGACCTGAAGAGGTCGGTCGCTTTGCTTGTAGAACATCCCGGGTCAGACAGCTCGACCCAGGGTATGAACAGTTTCATACACTGACACTCTTGTTTTATATGCCATTCTCACCAAAACTGAAATTTCATTTGCATATTTGATGGTTAGATACATGTTTGATTCTGTTAAAAGTGAAAAGGACAAAGCTCTTCCTTATGGCATGTTTCTAACTTGTATTTTTGAGTATTTTGGTGTTGACTTGACCAATGAGAAATATGAAAATAGAAATTCATATCTAAAGGGAGGTGGTTCAGTGAAACAGAACAAAGGATCCACTAGATCTGAAAGAGTCGTCCTAGATGATGAAGATGAGGACTTTATCCCTGAGGATTCTACTGCTCCCTCCACTGAGGGTACTTCCATCTCCACTGGGAAGAAATCCACTCTGCTGAATGTGGTCAGGGATGTTGCTCAAGAGTTTGTCTCCCAATCGAATCACTTGATTGAATTGAGCAAAGAGAAAAGGAAGCTGGCTAGCAAGCATGAGAACTTTCTGAAAAAAATCGAGGGATAGGGTGACTGTGCTCATGACCTTCATTGATAACCTTCAAAATGATGAAGACATTGCCACTGATGCTGAAGAGGAAGCTGCTTCGGAGCGGGATGGTTCTGATGCCTAAGATTTGTCTTATGAAAACTGCTGCAGCTGCTCTCTTTTTGTCTCATGAATTCTATTAATTTTGCAACTGTTGAACTGTTTTTATTTTGGATGACTGTAATAACTCTAAATACTGCTGCACTTTTGTTGGTTTAGTTAGAACTTTGGACTGTGATCTAACCTTTTCTTGTAGGATTGTATTGATGTTTTTGTTGATCTTGTTTATTTTTCACCCTTGATGACAAAAGGGGGAGTAATAGCACTAGAATGATGGTAATTTTTTGGTGTTGATGCAGCTACTAGTAACTCTTTCGGATTTTTTTCTAATTGCTGCACTAAAATTTGATTTCACATGCTGAATCCTTTTGCTACTGATATTAGCTTGATGTTAGGCTGATTATGTAATGCAGCTCATTTAATATCTCTTATACAAGATAAATGTGCATAGCTTTTTATTGTGCTTTCTTTAAGTACAATGCATAACAGGAACAAAGAGGAAAGCATAAATCCAGGGGGAGCTAATCTTGAAAAGGAAAGGGGGGAGCAACATAAAAGCAAATGACAAAAATCAAAGGGAGTTTCTAAACCTTACTCAAATTCACTTCCTTTTGATTATTGCTTAAATCATGTTTGTCATCAAGGGGAGATTGTTGAGTTAAGAAATTAACTAAATTAATTAGTGATGACAAACATTATTTTTGGGCAAAATAAATAATTAGTGTTAAGTGTCAATAATTATATGTTGCTAATTTTTTATTATATATTGCAGGCCAAAACTTAGTTCAGCAGTCCAAATTAGTATGAAAATAATATAGCAAGGCTGGTGAGTAAATAAATAAACAAAGCCCATGAGGAAACAAGGCTGAAAAATCAAAACGGGCAAAAAGAAGTGATCTGATCCAAGCCCGTGTCCAACAATTCAAGTTGATCCAAGCTTCTCATACAAGATTGAAGTCTTCATTCCCTCTCACTTGCTTTTACCAAAGCAACGTTCCTCTCCTCTCTAATCAAGTCAAATCATGGCATCAGAAAAGTAAGAAAGAGAAAGAGAGAAAAAGGTTCCTCCCTAAGCTAGTAACCAAAGAAGCAAGAGAGAGAGAGTTGAAGATTGAAACACAGAAGCTAAAACAGAAACTCCAAGCTAAATCAAGCGTAAAAAAAGGTAATCCATCTCATCTTGCATGCATCAGATCTTCATCCTTTCTTCCCAACTCTCTGCTCTATCCGAAAATGGCATTCAAAGGAAAAGTTGATCTCTGTTCTTCACTGCTACAAATCCACGGTCACAAGAGATTCTTGGGGACCAAGTTGCATCTCTATGGTTCAGATTTGGTTGACCATTGGAAGACATTTTCGGTTAATCCTTCATGGCTTTCGGTCAAGTTGGAAAAGTAAGAAGCAAAGGTCCTACTTTGATGTTTGAAAAGAAAAAGTGAGTTTGTGGGTTGGTGAAGCTCAAGGCTCAAGGTGTTGACCTTGGAAGAAGAACCAAGGAACATGCAAGGAGATAAAAAAAAAAGGGAAGCTTGCTGTTCATTCAGAAATAAGGAAAAAAAAACCAGAGTGTGAGAACAGTGTTCTGTTAGGAAGTTCATTTACTTGGATAATGCTTTCTTTCAAAGAAGCATTCGGCCAATACTGAAGAACTCAAGCTGAGGTTTGTGAATCTGGTTTTGCACATAGCAAAGAGGCTGCTGATGAAGTCAATCTCCTTCATGTTTTACTGATTGTAATGTGCTTTTCTAAGCTTATCTTTCTGTAATTTCTTGAGAGAAAAGGCAGTGTGAGAAAGCTTGAGAAAAAGCCATTAGTGGAAAAAGGCTGAGAGATACACTTGAGAGAAAAGCCTAGAGTTGTTTTCTGATTTCTTTAGGTATGATTGTGTCTTGTATCTTGTACCTGTAAGGTATCCCTTTCTTAGTTGGGTTAGCACTAAGAGGTATAGTTAGGTATTAGCATAGCCAATGTCAAGTTAGGTTAGAACTTGAGTGTGAAAGGATTGGGTCAATCCTGTGTTATTGGTGTATGTAATACTGTTAACTATAGTGAAATTCTTCCATAGTTGTGGAGGAGACTGGATGTAGGTTGCATAGCACAAGGCAACCGAACCAGGATACTTGCTGGTGTTAGCTTTTCTCTTCTCTGCTGTGTTCTGTTTTCTGATTTTCATGAGACAAAAACAAATTGTCTCATAAATTTTCGCTGCTCAGTTCAAACAGAATCAGAATTGCAAAGTTATTTTAAAAGGGTAATAACAGCAAAATCAAAGGAACGCATAGATTCAACCCCCCTTCTCTAAGCCTACCACAACCTTCAGGACCCCAAGTAGTCTTGAACCTCAAGTAAACTTTGGCACCAAGCATAAGGTAACGTGACCATCAAGCCTTACCCATTCTTATTTTCTTCAACCATGGTGTACTTCATACATATATGATCTTTGACTTTGACTATCGAATTCTTTTCGTTGTCAACCATTTGTGTCAAATTTTTGGTACAACAATACTAAATACAAATATCCAAACGTGCTTTAGCTAGACATAAACAAAATTTATCCTTCCAATCGAACAAAAATGCTACACGTATTCACACCAACAAAAAAATTCATATTATGTCAACTACTTTATTAATAGAGGTTTGATTTAAATTAAAAGACCTTTTCAACGACTTACGAATTAATATTCAAAATGATTCCTGAAATTTGATTTTCGACTCAATTTAGCCCTCCAATTTTCAATTGATTCAAATTATATATTGAAATTTTAAGGCGTGACACAAGTTGGCCCTTCCGTCCATTTTTGTCACCGGAGAGATTATGTGACATGATTAAATGATGTCATTTTACTATTTGCGCCTAAAAGACGTCGTTTTATTACTCCTCCCCTTCTTTTTCTTCCTCCTTCTCAATGTTTGAACCTTTCACCACCCGATTGTCACCACCCTCAATCATACCTTTTCACCACCACCACTACCCCCTCTTTCAATATATGAATGAATTAGATTCCATAATTACCGTAAAACAAAATCTACATTGTGTTTGGAAAAATGAAAGTGTTCTGGATATAGTAAAATTCAAATAAAAGTTGGAAAGTCAAAAACATAAATTTCATGAATTAGGGATTCGTCTATCCAATCTCAATTTTCTATTATTCTTTTTTCGCATGGATTGAAATCAACAACTCATCAAAAATAAACTGAGATAGAGAGAGAGGATGGGAGGTGAGGTGGAGGAGGGTGGTGGTGATAGTGGTAAAGATGGTGGGATTGGAAATGTATGATTGAGGAAGAGGAAGAAGAGTGGAAGTAAAACGACATCGTTTAGGCACAAACAGAAAAACGACGTCGTTTAATCATGCAACATCATCTCTCTGGTGACGAAAATGGACTGAGGGGCTAGCTTGAGTCACGCCTTAAAATTTCAAAGTACAATTTAGACTATTTTAAGTATTAACTCACGTTTTACACCAAATTTTTTCAATAAAAATTAGACTTACATATTTATGTATGTTAGTGTTCATGCAGTGGCCCACAATTTAGCCAGGCCTAAAATGAATAAAGCCTAACATACAAACATCGTCTGATCTACCCCTACTTGACCTCATAGAGGTCGGACACAGTAACATGAGTTTGGTCCCACTTATTTAAATAAGTAACTGACTCTTAAAATATCTCCTATTTATCTAGAAGGAAGATCTCAACAACTCCCAAGATAAAGGGAACGGTTATCCACCAACAAAGGTTGAACTACTCCAAAAGGTGGTTATCTATTCTACTATAAATACACGAACACCTCTCAGGTATATTTACATTCTAATATACTAAAAACCTGCTTAAAGTACCTTGCTAACTTAAGCATCGGAATCTCTTGCAGGTACCACCTCCCACTTCCTCACGAGAAACTCAGACAAGCGGCACCTGGACACCAAACAAGTTGGGTGCTGCCACACCAAGGGATCCAGACCTCATGTTAAGACCCAAATCAACGTTTCAGGTCGAGAACCTCCAAGCTTACAAAGGAAATTCTAACCTCTTTACTTGAAAGGCTTTTGATATGCCAAGCATTTGTCTCAACCTCATGGACCACAAGTTAGCTGTATACCCAGGTGCCCGACCTACACAATAGAAGTGGCAAAAGCTCAACCCTAAAAGAGCATACGTTGTGAAAAAATAGGTCCAAGCACTCCTGGAAGCTAAGTTTAGATCCCTTATGGTTAGCAAATGTATGTGGTATGGGTAAGGAAGCAAAATGAAAAATGTTGAAGAATGTTCCGACCTCAAACCAGATGGGGTCTTAGATGAAATCCACAGTGGCATCTATGAAAATCATCTGGAGTCAAGGTCACTGACAAAAAAGATGCTACAATTTGACTTTTATTGGCCGACTTTACAAAAAGATGCAACCGACTTCGGAAAGAGGTGCCCGCATTGTCAGTTACATGAAAATTCCAACGTGACACCTCCAGAAAAGCTCATTAGTGTTATTTCACCATGACCTTTTGCAAAATGGGATTTAGATTTGTTCCGGATATTCTTTTAAGCGTCTGGACAAGTAAAATACCTTATAATAAGGGCATAAATGCCACAAAAAAATTCCATCTCAAGTAACCCCGAAAGCAAAAAAAGTCAACACATTAGAGCTCAGGCTGAAACCATAGACACATCGAACAACTTCACAAATAGGGAATCATCTTATCTACCCTCCTACAACATTGAATCAATAACCCCAACTGGTGCAAATAAAGAAAGCCAAAAGAAAAACCCGATCTTTTCAGTGTCAGACTTTACAACAAAGTCGGATAAGCTTAGAGTTAAAAAAGAAAAAATCCAACCTCTTTCCGTGCTTATAAAGAAAAATTCGATTTTTTTTAAAGATCAGACTCTACAATGAGGTCGAAAACCTCCAAGCTTACAAAGAAAATCCGACCTCTTTCGAAGCTTAAGAAGAAAAATCATACCTCTTCTAAGAATTTAAGCTTATGAAGAAAATCTGACCTCTTCTGAGAATTCAAGTCTACAAATAAAAATCTGACATCCTTTAGAGCTTACGAAAAAAATCCGACCTCTTTTAAGGGTCAGACTACAATGAGGTTGACAATCTTTGAGCTTATAAGGAAAAATCCGACCACTTTTGGAGATACGACTTCTTTTGGAGCAAGATTCCAAGCGAAAAATGGCCATAAGAAGGTCATACGAAAAAGTGTCTCAACTGAGAAGGTCAATGACTAGAAAGGTCAAATATGATTAAAAGCTCAAAGAGTTGTTTTCCTAGTCATATGCTTGTGGTGTAAATGTGTCAAGTAATCCTTGAGACAGAGCACCAAGAGTCGAGACCAAGTGTATTTAATAGAGTATGCCAAAAGATTTGAGCCCCACTATCTGGGAGTAACTGAAAGAAAAATCAGAACTAAAAGAGTTCCCCAGTTAAGTGCTTGTGGTGTTTTTGTGTCAAGTAAAGCTTGAGACAACATTTAAAGTCACGGCTAGGCTCAAGGTGCAAAGCACCAAAGAAAAGAGAATGAAAGAAAATTTGCTGTGTTCAAGGATTAACCCAAGGTAAAAAGCTAGAGAATTCATAATATTATCCGGGTTTTAATTCCGAATGACAGTGACACTTCTCAAATTCAAAGGATAGTGAGATGTCAAAACTATTCGGAACTGCAGTGTATAAACCCCACTTTGAGAAGGGACATGAGCTTAATTTAGCACTCACTTCTCATGCAAATTCACATCCTAAGTTTATATTAGTTTTGGTTGCTTGAGGACAAGCAACAATTCAAGTTTGGTGTTGTGATGCGTGAGCATCTTTCCTATCTTTTCCTAGTGAATTTGCATTTGAATTTATAAGTTTAATCAAGATTTAAGTACTTTTGAGCCACTATGAATGCTACTTTGAGTTGTGTACAATTTTTTTTATTTCAGGTAGCATTCAGACGGATCTGACAAGCTTTTGTAGCAGAAAATGGAGAAAGTGAATAGTGCTATCAACCCTGACCTTCTCGCACTCCAACAAAAATAACTTGAGCTACAAAGATCCAATTGATGCAATTTTAGTGGCATTGGAAAGCTAACTTCTAGAGCTTTCCAACGATATATAATAGTATATACTTCTCTCCTAGACTGTATGGCCACATTGGCGCCTAACTTGGGATTATCCAAGTTAGGCACCGGATGAAGACTTACACGCACACTCCATTCGGGCATGGTGGCGCCTAACTTGGGATTATCCAAGTTAGGCGCCAATTGAAGCACAAACAGCCCAAGTTAGGCGCCAAAGGAAGCTGCACGAAGATTTTATTCTATTTTCATTAAATCTTTTATTTTATTTACAAATAGGAAAATATATTATTTAGTTTTAGAAAATATATTTTACATTAATTAGGATTAGATATAAAAGGGAAAAGATTCAGCCCTTCGAGCTCTCTTCTCTCTTATCTCATTCCGCACTTATAGTTTTTAGAATCCTTGTTTTTTCTCTGAACCATGAGCAACTAAACCTCCGCTGTTAAGGTTAGGAGCTCTGTTTATTGTATAGATTGATACTATTACTCTTCTATTTTAATTACTCTTTTGATTTCAATTTCAAGAATTTGTTTTGTTCTTCATCTTATGAATCTGAGTGGAACGGAAGTGTTCCGAGGGTTACCTGAAACTGTAGGTCGATCTCGGATGAGATCTTCTGTGTTGGTCGGAGCCGACGCGTCCGGCCGGTGTACGGCGGCCGGAGTTGGTGTGTCCGACTTGTTGGACTTGATGGTGGTGCTGATCCTTCGTCCCCGGAGGGTGGGGGGTACCTGCAAGGGACTCCGATGCTTAAGTTAGCAAGGGTATTAAACAGGTATTGAGTAGAATTAGAGTATTAGTTATACCTGGGTGCTCCAGTGTATTTATAATGGTGAGATGTGACCTTCTGTGGATAAGATAAGTTAGTTATCTTATCTTATCTTTATCTTTAAGTGAGGTCATCTTTAAGGGAACCGCCTTTATCTCTATGGGCTTGGGCTGCCCTTGGATTTGGGACGTGTTCCTCTATTTGGGCCCTTTGTTTGGGCTTTCCTGTGACTTGGCCGAGATCTTTGAGAAGAGGTCGGGTTGTCCTGACCTGAAGAGGTCAGTCGCTTTGTCTGTAGAACATCCCGGGTCGGACAGCTTGACCCAGGGTATGAACAGTGCCCCTGCTTGAGCTCGGTCTTCTTTTTTGAGGCCGAGTCCTTGACTTTGGTCCTTCTTTGGTGAAGCCGAACTCAAGCATTTTGTCGATTCCTTTGTATCAGTTTTGAATGTAGAACGTTTCCTCTAGAAGACGTGCGCTTTTACACCGGCGCTTTTGGGAACGTGCGAGGGTTTAATACTTTTAATTTTGAGCATTAATTGCCCCGTTTCTCCTAGGCTCTTTACTTTGGATTTTGAAAAAACCTGAAAACGGTTTCTCTCCTTTTGCTCTTTCGTAACTTCTTTTCTCAGTTTTCTCCACTCTCTATTTTTGCACTTCTGTTTTCCTTGTGGTGTGGCGTCATTTGGCGTTGGAACTTGGAGTCTTTGTGTTTCTTCCGGCGACATTGCTCTTGTTCATATTCCCAGATTTTGCCTTCCTCCTTTGGTTTTTTTGTTGAAGCTCGCTTGTTCTTTCCAGGTTGGTAATAGCTTTTCTCGTCTTCTTCGTGGCTTCGTCTTTAATTTTGGTGGAGTTCTGGTTTTGCATGTTTGAAAGTTTGGATCTTTTGCAATCTTTTACTCGTTGCTGTGATATGCTTTTCTTATCTTCCTTCTTGTGGTTTTTCTTGGAATTTCTGTTGAGGCTTTCTGGGGTTTTACTGTTGCTTTCTGGTTGCTTTTGATACTGATAAAAGATCTGTACCTGTTTTTTGGAGATTGCTTCCTGTCTGATCTTTTTTTTTTCAAAAAAGGTTGCGTCTTTAATGGTCCCATGTTTTGTTGCTTTAGGAATGTTTTGTTTGGTAGGCTCTGTAATGCTTTGCTGTGTTTTTTCTTTGATAAAAATGCTTGTTGTTTTGAATCCAAAGGATGTGTTCTGGAAACCTTGCATTATTGCTGCCTCCAAAGGATGCCCCGGGACTTTGGTTTGAGTCTTGGGGTTTTCCTTTTCTTGCTTTTCATTGCCTCAGAAGCATTGACCGAGTTGTTTTCTCCTTTGTCCGAGATGTTTGTAGTAACCTCCTTTTCTTTTCTTTACTTGTAGGATTTAGTTGGCCCCATGTCTTCTCGCAATAACATTGTAGAGATGTCTTCCAGAGTTCCCGAGGGGATGTCCGATTGGCTGGACTCCCTTGTTTTATTATGTGTTTCCGTTGTGGACGCTGAATTTTGCACAGAGCTGAGGAAGTGTCATAGGATTTGTGGTGACAATGCTCGCGAGGGGGATTACGAGCTTGTTGCTCTTGATTCTGATGAGAGGGTTTGCTTTTCGACTTCCATTGAGAGGGAGCGTCCCTTCTTCTATGCCTATGAATACTTTTTCAGCCAGTTGAATGTTACTTTTCCTTTTACTGCTTTGAAACCGACCTGTTGTGGTCGTGTAATATTGCTCCATCCCAGCTTCACCCCAATTCTTGGGGTTTTATTAAAATTTTTCAACTTCTCTGCCGTGAACTAGATGTAATACCTTCCCAGACTCTGTTTCTTTACTTGTTCATTTTTGCCAAGCCTGGCGGTTCTTTAAAAAAGAAAGCTTCTTGGGTTTCTTTCCGGTCTGCTCAGGGCCATAAAGTGTTTGCGATGTATGATGAGTCCTTTAAGGACTTCAAGAATTACTTCTTTAGAGTTCGAGCTGTTGAGGGGGCCCGCCCCTTCGGTTCGTGCTATCGAGGGGGCCCGCCCCCTTTTTCTTGATGAAAATGATGAACCTTCTTTCCCTCTAGAGTGGTAGAGGGATGTGAGAGTGTCTCGCTATACCTGGGAGATGCTGGATGATGTTGAACGCGCTTTTGTAGTTGTTCTTGAGGATCTCTGGGGGAAACCACCTCATCTTGATACAAAAAGATTTTTGACTAATCCGTCCTTGGTTCGGACTGCTTTGGGTATTTGTTTGTCTATTTGTCTGACTTGTTTCTGTACTTATTTCATTTTTCTTCCTCTTTTGTAACTCTTTGTCGTGGCTATTTTTGTGTTTTGTAGAGATGTCAAAGAATAATGACTCTATGATGGCCTTCAAAAGGGCAAAGAAGGCAACTGCTGCTCTGAACATCTCGGCCAAGGTGGCCGGCGAGGGATCTTCACAGGTCCCCTTGAAGCCTCCTGTGTCGAGTTCCCTTGGGCCGAGGAAAGTAATTCCTACTCCCCAGTTTCATCAGGTCAATCCTCCTCAAACTTCTGCTACTGCTTCTGGTGCCCCACCTTTGAAAAAGCAAAAAACATCCGAGCCCTTTAACTTGGATGCCCCGGACTTTGATGCCATTGAGTTTGTTGACCAGCAAATTGCCCCCTATGGTGGGCTTTCCATGGACGACGTGTCTCTTCTTCGGCATTTGGATTTTATTACTAAAAATAGTGTGAAGATGGCTCATATGGGTGCCGCTATATTCCGAACAATTCAGGGGATTCTGATTCATGCCACAAAATCCTTTATGGAAGAGGCCAAGTCGGAATTTGATCGAATCAAGGGTTTGAAGGAGGAGTTGGAGGTGAAGTTAGCGAAAGTGGAGAGGGAGTTGGAGAGTGAGAAGGCCAGCTCTATTGCTCTTGCTGCTTCTTTGAAGCTGGCCGAAGACATGGCGTTGAAACATAAGGACAGCTATGTCTCGGCTTATAGGGAATTGATGCATCTTCGGGAGGATTTGGAAACAGCCCGGGTTAATTATGGTGAGCTTCAAGGTCATCTTGTGGATAGCGTAACTGCTGCCTCCGAGAACCTGATGGAACAGTTCCGGGTTGTTTCTCCTGATGCCGACTTGACTCTCATCAGCCTGGACAATGTCGTGAGGGATGGTAAGATTGTCCCTGATGACCAGGATGATGATGAGGCTGAACCTCCCCCAGTGCCTTCTTTTAAGGTGTCGACCTCCTCTGTTCCTCCCGTTGCATCTGATCCGGATTGCCAGATTCTAAACCGGGATGATGGAACCGTAGATGCCGTGCCCCTTCAGACTCGTCCTCCTTCTCCTCATACTGATGCTGCCGGGAAAGCTCCCGATATTTAGTTGATCTTTTTTCTAGATATTTTGTGTAAATAGCCCGGTTTGTGGGCTTTTGAACTTTGTTTTGTTTGTTCTTCTTGACGTTTCTAGTTGTCTGCCTTGCAACTCTTTTTTTGAAAAACAAAAGTAGCTTCCGAAGTTGGATTTGTGGTGGCCTCTTGAAGCTTTATCGTATTATGCATGATATCTGTTGAAATTTTGCTGTTTGGCCTTTTTAAGTTGTTTGCGTGCTTATCGTTTGTAGCTTGGATCCTTTTGAGGCCGTGCCTGTGGGGGGTCCGACTTGTTTCTTGGTTTCCTCGCTTTTGTATTTTCAGCACCTTATGACCGATTTATGTTGGTCCCCCTCAAAAGTTATTTTTGTGATCCCCTTTTCTGGGCCTTTACTCGGTCTCTTTCAGGGATTACGTTGATAACTTTTTAGTAGTAGGAGTCCGACTTGGTTATGTCGGTCTCCTTTAAGTTATTTTTCGTAGTCCTCTTTCTTGGATCTTTTGTCAGATCTCTTTCAGGGACTATTTGTATAACTTTTTAGTGGTAGGAGTCCGACTTTGGTTATGTCGGTCTCCTTTAAGTTATTTTTCGTAGTCCTCTTTCTTGGATCTTTGTCAGATCTCTTTCAGGGACTATTCGTATAACTTTTTAATGGTAGGAGTCCGACTTCGTTATGTCGGTCTCCTTTTAAGTTATTTCTGTAATCCTCTTTTTTGGACCTTTGTCAGGTCTCTTCCAGGGATTACTTTGATAACTTTTTTAATGGTAGGAGTCCGACTTGGTTATATCGGTCTCCTTTAAGTTATTTCTGTAATCCTCCTTTTTGGACCTTTGTCAGGTCTTTTCCAGGGATTACTTTGATAACTTTTTAATGGTAGGAGTCCGACTTGGTTATGTCGGTCTCCTTTAAGTTATTTTTCGTAGTCCTCTTTCTTGGATCTTTGTTAGATCTCTTTCAGGGACTACTTGTATAACTTTTCGTTTTGGGCAGACTTTATTATGTCGGGCCCTTCTAAGTTAAAGTAATCCTCTTTAATAGGGTTGGCCAGACCTCTTTCCAGGGTTTACTTATAACTTGGGTTGACTTGGTCCGACTTCCGCGCGTCGGCCAGTCTTTAAGTTATTATATTAGCTATCCGTAAGACCTCGTCAGGTTCTTTTTAGGATTGCTTTCAATAACTTCTTACATTATTCTGTGTTCATCTTTGCCGATTTGTAGAAAATGGTTGGCATCTTTAGATCGTCCTTTGGGTGAATCGCGTTTTCACCTTTATCGGACGATTATCTTTATCGTGGTCGGGAAGTGAATTTGTTTTTCACTTTCTGCCGACCTGTTGCTTTATAATCGGATGATGAATACTTTAGATTAATGCGTCTTGGACTCTTGTGGAATATCTAAATAAACTTTATTCAAAGAAAAAATGCAAATATATACATGTGGGAATTTTCTTATCCTTTAAGTCGGGCATGATCTAGATCTCAACATGGTGCCTCATTAAAAAACCTTTTCAGGAAAAAGAGCGCATCCATTTAGTGAGATCCTTGTCCTTTCCTAACTGTATTACCTTCTTAGGTTGCAGGCCTGCCACGATCGGGGAAGCTCTCGTCCCTCAAGCTCGGACAGTCTGTAGTAGCCCTTCCCAAGTACTTCTATGACTCGATAGGGTCCTTTCCAGTTTGCTGCCAGCTTCCCTTCTCCGGGTCAAGTTGTTCCAATGTCATTCCGGATTAGGATGAGATCATTCTCTGCGAAACTTCTCGGCACTACCTTTTGATTATATCTGGAAGTCATTCGTCGCTTTAGAGCTTCTTCCCTGATCCGAGTTCTTTCTTGGATTTCGGGTAACAAGTCGAGCTCTTCTCTCTGAAGTTGGGAGTTTGCTCGTTCATTGTAATGGACTACTCGGGGAGATCCTTCCTCGATTTCTATCGGAATCATTGCCTCCGCTCCGTATGCTAGTCGGAATAGTGATTCGTTTGTAGTAGAATGGGGGGTTGTTCGATACGCCCATAGGACTTGTGGAAGTTCCTCGGCCCAAGCTCCCTTTGCTTCTTGTAGCCTCCGCTTTAGTCCGGCCAATATGACTTTGTTGGCCGCTTCGGCTTGTTCATTGGCTTGGGGATGTTCAACGAAAGTGAACTGGTGTTTTAAGTTCAAGTCGGCCACCAGTTTTCTGAAGCCTGCATCTGTAAATTGGGTCCCGTTGTCCGTGGTGATGGAGTATGGTATTCCGAATCTCGTAATAATGTTTCTATATAGGAATTTTTGACTTCTTTGAGCGGTGGCGTTGGCTAGGGGTTCTGCCTCGATCCATTTTGTGAAATACTCTACTCCTACTATGAGGAATTTTACTTGTCCCGATCCCTGTGGGAAGGGTCCAAGAAGGTCGAGTCCCCATTTCGCAAATGGCCAAGGTGAGGTTACGCTGATGAGCTTTTCTGGTGGAGCAATGTGAAAGTTGGCATGCTTCTGGCATGGTGGGCATGTCCTCACAAATTCTGTAGCCTCTTTTTGTAGAGTTGGCCAATAGAATCCCGCCCGGAGTACTTTTTTGGTGAGAGCTTGCGCATCAAGATGATTACCACAAATGCCGCTGTGCACTTCCTCCATGACTTCCTTTGTGTTAGAAGTCGGTACGCATTTTAGTAAAGGTGTTGATATCCCTCTTTTGTATAGTGTGTTATTTATGATAATGTAGTATTGTGTTCCCTTTTCAGCCTCTTTGCCTCCTTTTTATCTGTCGGAAGTGCTTCTGTTTTGAGGTAGTTTATTATGGGGGTCATCCATCCTTGATCCTGACCTATTATGGCTAGGATTTTTTCTTCTTCCGCTATTGACAGGTTCTGTAGTATCTCCTGGATGAGGCTTCTGTTGTTGCCCCCTGGTTTGGTGCTGGCTAATTTTGAAAGGGCATCAGCTCGGGCATTTTGATCACGAGGTATGTGATAGATCTTATATTCCCCGAGTTGTTCGAGCTGTTCTTTGGTTTTATCCAGATATTTTTTCATGGTTGGATCTTTGGCTTGGTAGCTTCCTGTTATTTGCGAGGTGATGACTTGTGAGTCACTGTAGATGTTGAGTTTCCGAGCTCTAACCTCCCTGGCCAGCTTCAAACCTGCTAATAGTGCTTCGTATTCTGCCTGGTTGTTCGAGGCCGGGAATCCAAATTTAAGGGAAAGCTCAAGTTGAGTTCCTAGGTTGCTTTCAATTATCACGCCCGCACTGCTTCCTATTTTATTCGAGGATCTGTCCACGTATATGTTCCATTCTATGGGGATTTCCGGGGTGTCTGTGAATTCTGCGATGAAGTCGGCCAGGTGCTGTGATTTGATGGCTGTCCGCGCCTTGTATTGGAGGTCAAACTCAGACAACTCAATTGCCCATTGTAGGATTCTTCCTGCTAGATCTGTTTTCTGCAATATCCCTTTTATGGGTTGGTTGGTCCGAACTTTAATGGTATGCGCTTGGAAATATGGGCGAAGCCGCCGGGATGTGAGGATCAGAGCGTAGGCAAAGTTTTCTATTTTCTGGTAGTTCAGCTCAGATCCCTGTAGCGCTTTGCTGATGAAGTAGACGGGTTTTTGCCCATGTTCGTCTTCTCTGACTAGTGCTGAGGCTATTGCCCGGCTCTCTACTGCGAGATATAATATGAGCGGTTCTCCTTCTCGTGGCCGAGATAGGATAGGTGGCCGTCCTAAGAACTCTTTGAAGTCTCGGAAGGCTTGCTCACATTCTGTCGTCCATTCGAACTATTTTCCCTTTCTTAAAGTAGCATAGAAAGGGAGAGATCTTATCGCAGCTCCTGCTAAGAATCGGGATAGAGCGGCCAACCTCCCGTTGAGTTGTTGTACTTCTTTAACACAAGTTGGGCTCTTCATGTTGAGTATGGCTTGACACTCAGGTCGGATAATAATGTATCTTCGCTTTGTGTCTTTATCAACATGTCGTCTACATAAACTTCCATGGTTTTCCTGATGTGATCTGAAAAAACTTTATTCATTAGCCTTTGATAAGTAGCTCCTGCGTTCTTGAGACCGAAAGGCATCACAATGTAACAGTAGTTTGCTTTCGGTGTTAGGAACGATGTCTTTTCTTGATCTGGCGGATACATGGGGATTTGGTTGTACCCTGAATACGCGTCCATGAACGAGAGATACTTATATCCTGATGAAGCATCTACTAGAGCGTCGATGCTTGGGAGTGGGTAAGGGTCTGTTGGGCAGGCTTTGTTGAGGTCGGTGTAGTCGGTGCACATTCACCACTTCCCATTTGACTTTTTCACCAAGACGACATTTGCTAGCCATAGTGGGTAGTTGACTTCCCTTATGAACCCGGCCTCTAGTAGCACCTGTACTTGTTCTTCTACAACTTGAGCTCGTTCTGTCCGAGTTTTCTTCGTCTTTGTTGTACCGGCTGGGATCCCGGGTAGATTGCCAATTTGTGGCTCATTAGTTTGGGATCAATGCCTGGCATGTCGGCAGTTTTCCATGCAAAGAGATCAACATTATCTCGTAGGAATCGTATTAGTGATTCCTTTGTGTCTCCTTTCAGGATCGTGCCAATATTAGTTGTTTTCTCTGAGGTGTCTCCAATCTGGACTCTTTCTACTTCTCCTTCGGGTTGTGGTCAGAATTCTTCTCGCCTCTGAACTCCACCGAGCTCGATTGTGTGGAACTCTCTTGCTTCGTCTCGGAGGTTTAGACTTTCGTTGTAACAGCGAGATGCCATCTTTTGATCTGCTCTTATTGTAGCTATCTCTTCTGTAGTTGGAAATTTCATACATAGATGCGGAGTCGAAACTATTGCGCCAAGCTGATTTAACGTTGTCTGACCTATCAGGGCATTGTAGGCTGAGCTTACGTCGACCACGATGTAGTCTATCTTGAGTGTTTTAGATTGGTTCCCCTTCTCGAAGGTTGTATGCAGCGACACGTATCCCAATGGTTGAACTGGGACATCTCCCAGTCCGAACAGACTGTTTGGGTATGCTCTTAGCTCTTTTTCTTCTAAGCCGAGTTTGTCGAAGGCAGTTTTGAATAAGATTTCGGCAGAGCTTCCCTGGTCAATTAGTGTACGGTGAAGGTTGGCGTTTGCCAGTATGATCGTAATGACCATGGGGTCGTCGTGTCTCGAGATGATTCTGGATGCGTCTTCCTTGGTAAACGTGATTGCTGGGATGTCTGGCGTCTCCTTCTGTCCTTTGATATGGTATACCTCTTTGAGGTGTCGCTTGCGGGATGATTTGGAGATTCCTCCCCCAGCAAATCCACCGTGTATCACGTGGACATGTCTTTCTGGTGTGCGAGGCGATCGTTCAGATCGTCCTACGTCCTCATCCCTCCTTCTTTTCTTTGGTTCTTCGTCCCGGTTGGCCAAGAACCGATCTAACTTTCCTTCTCGTACTAATTTTTCTATGACATCTTTCAAGTCGAAACATTCGTTGGTGGAATGCCCTCGAAGTCGGTGATATTCACAGTACTCATTCTGATTTCCCCTCCTCTTTTGCCTTTAAGTGGCCGAGCTGGAGGGATTTTTTTCGTATGGCAGACTTCTTTGTAAACGTCTACCAAGGATACTCTAAGTGGGGTGTAGTTGTGATATTTCTTGATTTTCTCTCCGGAGCGATCTTCCTTTTTTTTGGATTCTTTATCTCGGTAGGCAGAACCAGACCTTGAGGCTTCACCAAGTTGAGAATTTTCCTCCATGTTAATGTACTTCTGCGCTTGTTCTTGTACTTCATCTAGGGATGTCGGGTATCTTTTTGATATAGATTGGCTGAATGGTCCTTCTCGCAGGCCATTTATGAGGCCCATGATGGCAGCTTCTGTTGGTAGATTTTGTATGTCCATGCATGTTTTGTTGAATCTCTCCATGTAGTTGCGAAGACTTTCTCGGTCTCCTTGCTTGATCCCGAGTAAGCTGGGTGCGTGTTTGGCTTTGTCCTTTTGTATGGAGCATCGAGCCAGGAACTTTTTGGCCAGGTCGTCGAAACTCGAGATGGATTTTGGAGGTAGGTTGTCGAACCATTTAATGGCTGTCTTGGTGAGAGTTGTTGGAAAGGCTTTGCAACGAACTGCATCTGAGGCATCGGTGAGGTACATTCTACTTCTTAAGTTGCGATGATGGTTGGGGTCGGAGGTACCGTCATATAGAGTCATATCCGGAAGCTTGAAATCTTTCGGAATTTTGGTTTTCATAATTTCTCTGGTAAATGGATCTTGATCTTTCTGAGAACTATCATCCGTGGATGGTCGAGTAGCTTTGGTTTTGAGGTCAGCTTCGAGTTTTATAAGCTTATCTTCTAATTCTCGGCGCCGCCTTATTTCCCGGCGTAGATCTTCTTCTTTTTCAAGTTGACGTTGGGCTTCTTCTCAAGTTGCTCCAATCGATTTTGAAGTGTTTCTATTACTCCTGGATTTGATGAATTTTTGTCTCCTTAGGC
>NC_029773.3:85056203-85064024 GCF_000817695.3 Arachis duranensis | reverse complement strand
ACATCCGCGTTCTTATGCGGCGTTCTGTCTTCCAAACCTGAATCGTGGTCGTTGTCATGGTCATCCGCCATGTTAATGGGATGACTTCCAGATTCCCCGACAACGGCGCCAATGTTCCGAGGGTTACCTGAAACTGTAGGTCGATCTCAGATGAGATCTTCTGTGTTGGTCGGAGCCGATGCGTCCGGCCGGTGTACGGCGGCCGGAGCTGGTGTGTCTGACTTGTTGGACTTGATGGTGGTGCTGATCCTTTATCCCCGAAGGGTGGGGGGTACCTGCAAGGGACTCCGATGCTTAAGTTAGCAAGGGTATTAAACAGGTATTGAGTAGAATCAGAGTATGAGTTATACCTGGGTGCTCCAGTGTATTTATAATGGTGAGATGTGACCTTCTGTGGATAAGATAAGTTAGTTATCTTATCTTATCTTTATCTTTAAGTGAGGTCATCTTTAAGGGAACCGCCTTTATCTCTATGGGCTTGGGCTGCCCTTGGATTTGGGACGTGTTCCTCTATTTGGGCCCTTTGTTTGGGCTTTCCTGTGACTTGGCCGAGATCTTTGAGAAGAGGTCGGGTTGTCCTGACCTGTAGAGGTCGGTCGCTTTGTCTGTAGAACATCCCAAGTCGGACAGCTTGACCCAGGGTATGAACAGGAAGTATGACCCATATTCTAATTGAGTTCTTGTAAACCTTGAAAAAGCAATTTACCTGAACAACAGCTTGAAAACAAATTCTCTTAAATCACTGATTATCTAGACTTAACGGGATACGTGACATATAATCCTCTTATATTTGGATAATTAGGGTTTTTGTGGCATATAAACTAGTTTTGAACTTAACCCTTTAAGCGGAATTAAGTGACCAAGGCATTGGCGGTTGATGAAGGTTAGAGGAGACTAAAAAGGTCTAAGAAATTAGGGTATAGTCACATATAGTTTGCCATGAATTGAATCTTTCATGATTAAAATAGTTGGTAAGAAAAGTCAATCCGGAAGATAAACATCTCTGAAACCTTAACTGTTTTACTCATATATTTTTCACACAAATTTACTGCTTGCTTTATTAATTCTCTGAATTTATTATTTAATGTAATTGAAACCCAAACACCATTTTCTACTTGTCTGACTAAGCTAATCACTCAATCATTGTTGCTTAATCCATCAATCCTCGTGGAATCGACATTCACTCACCTAAGGTATTACTTGGTACGATCCGATGCACTTGCCGGTTAGTTTGTGGGTTATAAATTCCGCACCAGAGACCTCGTCATCATCCCAAATGATATTGGGTTGAAATAAAGCTACGGAAAGCTAGCATCAAAATGCGAGGATCCTGACAAGTCATTTAAGACTTGGGAAAAAGCTACTACAAAATATCCGAATTACTTGAAAACGATCTACCTAGATCGTACCACGCCTCCAACACAAAGGAGGGGTCTTAACGAGACATTATGACAAGGGCTAAGATATAAGCATGCTAAAAACTCTCAGTACCAACTATCAAAGATGCAATTTACTCATTTTTTCATCAGTAATACTTCAATATCTACTGCACGCACCAATTTAAACTCGACAAACCTCGAAAATCATTGCCCAACCTCAATGGTCGGTAAGATAAAGCAGCGAGGTCCAAATTAGTGTAAAATTATATAAGCAGATTGTAGTCCGACCTCATTAAATCACTTGTACAAAAACGAGGAGGTAAAAGAGGCAAGGCTAAAATAAATCGTAAAAGTAACTTGAATTAAAACATGACCGATCTCTTAAGGGTGGAGTGATTATAATTAACACGAAGAAGAGGTAAAAACAAATCTAAACCCAACCTCATAGCAATTTGAAACAAATTGAAAAAGTTATCCGACCTCCCAGAGCAGCTCGACCAAACGAGTTAAAAAGAGGGTCCAAAATAACTAGCAACGAAAGGTATCGACCTCACATGGTCGAAGCATAGAGAACTTACCATAAAATCGAAACAAGACCTCCCCGACCTCTAGAAAAGTTCAAAACAATATAGTTATGAGGAAAAAGTCTTGCAAAAGCAACAAAATCACACAAAAATAAACAAGCACCAATTCTAGGTAAAACAAGTGGTATAGCAAAGGCAACTTGTCTCCAAAAATGACTTGTAAAACCTCAACTTCAAATCCAAGCATGTCATATCATAAATGATGCAAAAATTGTAGAAGATATGATAGAAGACAATAAAGTAGAAGCAAAGTATTATAAAGCCCAAAGGGAAACTCAGTATAAAAAAATTGGAATAAATTATTCATAAAATACCCACAAGTCGAGCTATCAAAACAAAGATATAAAAGAAATCAAGAAGCAGCTCCAACATCGGCTGGAAGAACGACCTCCACCTAAGAAGCTCCTGCATCAGTATCTAGAACGCTTTCATCCTCTCGTATGACCTCCTTAAGAGAGCTTGGGTGCAGGACCTCTTCCAAAATAGTAGAAGCGTTCAACTTTTGTGGAGTTGGGGCACCTTCATCATTCTCTGGAATTAAAATGATCTGGCCTCCAATCATAATTTTGTTAGGGTCAATAACAGAGATATCAACTCCAGCAGCTATTACTTGAAATTGGGCCTTTAAATTTTCTACAAGGTCGTCCATGCCATTTCCAATAGAGCCCTCCAACTTCTTGTGCTGAATCTTCAACTCCTCCAACTCCGTCATTAAATCAAGCTTCTCCCCATAAACTTAAGTATAGCTCTCTTCTGCTTTTTTCTTCAAAGCCTCTGCCTCCCACTGCGTCTTGGCCTTCTTCAAGCTCGTCCACCTCTCCTCAAAGGTTGGACACCTCCTTTTGAATGCATTAAAGGGATTTTGGCGAAGCCATTTTAGAAGGGCAGTACAAACTCCAGCAGCACGAATATCCCCTATTGCCACCATCTCAATATTTTTCTCCAAAGAGGTATCATCCATGACAATGGAACTCCTAGGAAGGATGTACTCCTTACTAAAGAAAATAGAGTCAAACTTTTTGTTGTAGATACTATCGTACTTGTTGGAGGGAGCTTTGAGCTTATGAGAAGTACCCGAGTCCGACTCCTATCCTGTGTCCAAAAAAGAAGGAGCGGGTGGAACAACTTGGGCACCAGAGCCCTTGAGAGGAGAAGTTTGAGCAAGCTGTTCAGACTAAGAAGAAGTCGGACAGTGCTGGGAAGAAGAAGCAGATGTAGCAACCGACTTCTTCATCTGTTTAAGCTACATATGCTGAGCTGTTGCGTTTTTCTTTGCTTAGCGAAGTTTATTATAAGAATCCGAGCCACTTGTCATTTTTTCTACAAACAAAAAGAAAAATATTTAGTAACAAGATAAGCACACAAAAGCTATCAAGGAATTAAATCTATCTACCTAGCTCGATTCGGACACAGCTCATTTTGGATGACGAGAATTTTTTTTGTATCCAGAAAAAGAGATAAGGTTAAAATTGATGTCCAATGGTTATGATAATGCTTGATGATTTAGCACAACGTGAACTCACGAGTTGAGAGAAATCGAGTAAAAAATAACCATATGCTCTAAGCAACTTGCAATAAAAAGGTCATACAGCAAGAAGAAGGATAACTCGGTTTAAACGAGTAGTGTCAGTCGACCATATCCTCAACGAAAACAACTTGTGTCAAGCACAAGTCGTGTCAACCTAAAAGCAAAGCTTTAAAAGGGATTTGTATAAAAACAAATTATTAAAGCAAAGCATTAAAAAGTGATTTGTATCAAAATGAATTACTAAAGCAAAATCGAAACAACTTGATATACAACAAGTTGTACTTCAAAAAAAATGAAAAAAAAGTTACTTGTATAAAAACAAGTCATCTATAAAACAACTCGAAATGAACGAGTTGAACAAATCATTGAAAGGCTTCATTCGATAATCCGATATGCTTGATTGCTCGAGTCCGACTTCATAAAACTCGATCTTAAGTAGGGACACGATGGATAAAGCAATGAAGTCCAATAACTATAAAAGTGATCTGATGCTTTAAAAGGACTCAAAGTAAACAACTCAAAAAACAAGTTGTGAAGTCCTAAAAATAACTCGAACTAGACGAGTTGCATGAAATCAGATCAAGAAATAGCCCAATTTTAGTAAACAATTTGTATCAAAATAAGTCGTAAGAAATTAGAACTATAAGTTTCAAAAATGATTTGATTAAAATAAGTCATTAAGTCACAAAACAACTCGAACTAAACGAGTTGCATGAAATCCGATCAAGAAATAATCATGTCTCAAAATAAGCATTTGTACCAAAAATAAAGTCGTGCACAAATCTACAATCTTCAAAATAACTCGATATAAAATGAGTTGTACAAAATCAGAATAAGCTTAAAAAATGTGATTTATATTAAAACAAGTCACGCATCCTCAAAACAACTCGAACTGAACGAGTTGTACGAAATTAGGACAAGAAATATTCTCTGGTTAATCAAGATGTGCTAAAATCAGTCATACAAAGCCTACAAGCCTTAAATAACTCAGAAAGAGCGAGTTGTATAAATCGGCTCTAGAAAAAAGACTTGACCAAAAACAAGTCGTATAAAGAGAGCAAGTCGCACAGAATATGAAAACGACTTGTAATATCAGGTCACTAAATGACAACTTTTAAGGAAGTAACAACTACACTGCAACAAAATAATAGCGCATGGAAAAATGCACAAATAGTTACGGAATAACGTTACCAAAACGTTACATCATTCAAATCATGTTGAGTCGATCGACCTCCTTAGCTTCAGGCCTCAAAATTACTAAACAACTTCTCCACAGCTCAACATTTCGACTTGGTCATCTAATTGCTTGAGTCTGACTTTGTAAAGCCCGACCTCGAGTAAGGGCACTGTTCATGCACTTGCCCACAATTTAACTAGGCCCAAAATGAATAAAGCTCAACATACAGACATAGTCTGACCTACCCCCTACCCGACCTCATAGAGGTCGGACACAGCAACATGAGTTCGGTTCCACTTATCTAAATAAGTAACTGACTCCTAAGATATCTCTTATTTATCTAGAAGGAAGATCTCAACAACTCCCAAGATAAAGGGAACGGTTATCCACCAATAAAGGTGGAACTACTCCAAAAGGTAGTTATCTATTCTACTATAAATACACTGACACCCCTCATGCATATTCACATTCTGATCTATCAAAAACCTGCTTAATATCCCTTGCTAACTTAAGTATCGAAGTCTCTTGCAGATACCACCCCCACCTCCTCATGAGGAATTCGAACAGGCGACACTTCGGCACCAAACAAGTCAGATGCTACCACACCAAAGAATCTGGACCTTACATTCAGATCCAAATCAACATTTCAGATAATTTTTAAAACAGTTAATATATAGTAAGAAGGAAAAAAGTGTATATATTAGTTTTAAATTTAAATTTTATCTTATCTTATTTTAAATTAAATTAAATCAAATTATATCTCTTAGAATCTTATCCAAACTCAAAATTTGAATATAAAACTCATGATAGGATAACTCATTATTATTCTTAAGTAGTATTTAGCATTTATCAATTATTATATTCTTGATATAAGCAAATAATATAATAATATTTTATTTAAATTAAGATAATTATTTATGTAAAATTTTTTAATAATAATATAAATATCTAAATTTAATATAAAAAACTTTGTTATTTTTATTCTCTATTTAAATGATAAAGACAATAATAACAGTGAATTATTTGATCGAGGCATAATAAACTGAATTATAGCCGTACTATTATTCCCACAATTATTATGTGCAAATAATGTTTATATTATTGTCCCTTATATATGAGAAGGAAGATATATATAAATATATAAATATAAATATGAAGCTATTGCACTTATATATAGACACGTTATAGTTGTAATATGGCAACTAAAATAATCACACTAAATGACACCAGCAGCAGCATAATATCAGTTACATTCAAGTTACAATAATTACTCAGGAATTAGAAGGTAAAATTAACTTCTAAATATGAACATCACATCAAACTCGATTTTGTTACAATATAATTGACACAACAACAACAACGCCGAGCATGAAACTTAAAATATTGTTGAAATTATTAACCACCTAATAATAAGATCTTTTATTACTCTGGTTTTATACTAATGAATAATTAGAAAAGCATGATGAGCTGCATGACTAAATAATAGTATAAGCTGATTAAGAAGTTAATCACTACTATTCACTAAAATAAGGGCATTAACATATTCTAACACATAATATGTATGAACAATAGAATATACGAATATTGTTTTATTTGTCCAATTTGTACTTTTAGAATGCAAATTTGGGTGATTGGATTGTTCTAGCTGCCATGCTAGTGAAGCTGTGCAGCCTACCACGTTGATCTTAAATTAGCTTTCTCAAATTAGTTCAAAATATTTATTTACAGTGATTTATCTATCATCATTATTGATTTGGTGTAGACCATAATAATAAGATATACCAAATTATCTCCAGTTTTTTTTCAGAATTAATTAAAACGAAAGCTAATATATGGAAAGAGATTACCTCCTAAACTTTTTGATATTAATTATTATTGATTTATATAACAAAACTAATTTATTTTGATGTCTTGATAAGTTGATAACAGTTATAGTATAAAAAGAGAAGAATTAGTCAATATTAGTTCAAAAATAAAGCAGAAAAAAAAAGTGTTGACCACTAAAAATTTCTGATAATAATAATATTAAAACTTACTAATTTAAAAAAAAAATTAAAATTTACTAAGAGATCTTCATCTCACTCTCTATTTCTTCAAATATGACTTATATAGTATAACATTATTAGTCATGTTAGATTAATGGAATTTCTAAAAATGGGGTTCAAAATATCAATGATTCAACTGAAAAAGAAGTACAATTTATAACTTTTAAATATACTAGAGAATTTAAATGGAATACAATAATATTCTACATAGCCATCATGATTCACATGAAAGACAAGTACTTAAGCTATTGAACACCAACATAAATTACTAGTGGCTGGCTATTAATTAAGTTCCCAAAACATTGTGAGCTCTAGAGATGCTGCTGCCTAATTTGGTGGTTCATGAAGAATGCATGGGGACCATAGGGGAATTTATAAATATATTTGGCCTAATAATACAAAGGCAAAAAGGTAATGGGGGAATGAAGTGAAGTAGCTATAGGAGTATAGGACTAAGCATCTTTCTCATAATCACATGTGATGATACATAGTGTATGATTCAAACTAGGCTTAGGTAATGGGAGGCTTTTGAGTGTGCCTGACTTAGCATTAGTATGAACCCTAAGTCATCACAAGTCTCAACCCTTCATAATGTCTGCATAAAAAGAGTGGCTCCTAAACAATTGAAAAAAATTATTTCTCACCGTAACTGAATTTTATAAAAATAACTAATTGTCTATTGTCACATTAGTAAAAATAATTAATTTAAAAATTTTATTATTAAAATTTTTTTGATAAATTTAAACCCTATAAAAAATTAACAAGAGAAATTAATAACACAAGGAAGAAGCAACAAAACCTCTTTAGAAAAAGGGTTCAATTTCAAACCCTAGCTAATATAATAAGTGGGACAAAAATTATCTTCTTGGTACTTTGCATATGCCCTTTTGTGGTTAAGTCACAGGTTAATAACAATTGAGGACACAACTACTATGCTTTGTGTGATTTTGCTTGGTTATCACTTATCACATCAGAAAGTAATATAGTGAAAGAAGTGGAAACAACTTTAGGGCCACTTCAATAAATTCTTGGCAACTAATTGAGCATCTTGTTCTTGCTTTATCATTGAACTATCACTATTTCACACATGGGTTGCTGCTAATTTTTC
>NC_029773.3:85050136-85055840 GCF_000817695.3 Arachis duranensis | reverse complement strand
AAATCAGCCAATTTTTTAAATTTATTTTTTATTTTAAATTTTAAATTCTAAACTCTAAATTCTCAAACAAATAAACATTAAAAAATAATTTTTATAATAAAAATTTTTTTAATTTTGATTAATTAAAAATTAATTTTTTATACTTATTCATAATTTTTATAAACCACGAAATTTTTTCACTGTTTAAAATTTTTAGATGCTAAAACAATAAATTATTTGATTGGGTGTTAACTACTTAACTATTTAAGATTCGTTTAAGAAACTTTAAAAACTATTTTTTTAAATTTTTGACTTATAAAAAGTAACATAATATTCCTTCATGCTCTTGCATCTTTATAACAAGTAATTATCACTAATTCCAATTTGTCATTGCCTACTCTCTTAAGAGTTCTTTAAATAGTTAAATACATTTAATTGAATAGCAAAATAAAATATCTTGTATACTATTTTTTCAGATCAATGGAACTCCAAAATCACTATTCTCTCACCGTTTGTTCCGGGAGGCTCTAGATGAACTAATATTAATGCTGTAAATTTTCTCAACTTTTGTTAATTAAGATTAGGGGTTAGCCATTTGAGAAAGCAATTTCAAAAGTTTGGCAGTTACATAACCTTTTCACATGCATGCCTAATTGAATTGAATCCCATGCCATATGTGTGTGCTTTGCTTGACTTATAAAACAAGTTTGGTTCTCCTTTCTACCTCTCTACAAGGAAATATGATCTTATTAATTCAACTTGATTGTGGGGAGGCATTAAAAGGGGAAGGTTAACTCTCATCATTCCGGATTAAAATTAGTCAAATCAATGTAACTAAAAACAAAAAGTCAAAGAATTCTTATTAAAAGTAGTTGGATAATAATATAAGTTTAATTTTAATATAAAAATTAAATTTAAAATATACATCCATAGAAGAGAGAGAAGCTATAAACTGCTAGCTAGTAAATAAACGAACGTTAATCTCATGTATATTAGAGACCCATCATCATATCATGTTTTAGCTCATAGACTTCTTTTCCAAGTAGGCATGCGTTTAATGCTATGTAACCCAAAACATAAAATAAAAGTGTGTTAACACGAAGAGTTAATTAAGGCTGCGTTTGTTTGTTTTTGAGAATATATAGGGTAAGATAAGATGTTGAGAATAAAACATAAAAAATAGAAATATAAAATTTTATATTTTTGTATCCTATTTGATCATAAACTAAAACAAATTATGAAAATTTAATTTATTTTTATTTTTTTCATTAAAAAAATTTTAGACAAAAAATATAATAATAAAAAATATAATTATAAAAAATTAACAAGAATAATGAAAAAAATAAAAAATAAATTATTCTTTATTAGTGTTTTTGTGTCCTTCTTGTCAGGATAGACATAAAATATACTAGTTCAGTATCTCTGGATACATTGTCTCTATTCATGTCTCTTCTCTCAAATACAATTTTATATTTTTATATTTTCTATTTCAGTGTCCTATCTTTGTAAACAAATACAGCCTAATTAAATAATTAACAAGTGAAGAAAATGGTAGTGGTGATAATTGATGAAGAATATCCGTATAATTCATGAGCAAGATATGGTTATTTGGTTGTTTTATTTTTGATAAATTGAACTCATCTTTTTTTTTAATTAGTCTTGTTAGAGAGTATAACAAAAATTACGGGAATACATCTATTCTCTCAATTTTTTTTATTAAGAGAGTAAAATATAATATTTAATTTTTTTTAATATTTTTTTCATATTTTTTTATTTTATTTATAAAATTAATAGTAAAAAATCATATTTTATTCTCTCAAATGATAAAAAAAATTGAAAGAATGCGGATCTAATCCATAAAAATTACTAATAATTATCTATATAATTAATGTAAAAATTAGTTATTTTTATTGATATAATATATACTATATAACTAAATATAACATAAAATTACTTTATACGGATAATATATCAAACTAAATTAAAAAACTATATATTTAAAATCTAAAATTAGTCAAATTTAACGTAAAATTATATCTTTTATATAATTTTCAGAAACATATGTTTTTAATAATTATTACCCACAATATTTTATAACCCGACAAATTAAAAATTAATTTGTCGTTGATCTAAATTATATTTAAAAATTTATTATTGATCAAAAATTGTTATATATATAAAACAAAATTCGAATTTTCAATATTTATTTAAACAGACCGGTAAAGTGATTACTCACTAACTTAAAATAAATTTTAAAAAACGTGCATTGATCTCGAATAAATCTCAACTCTCAAGTATATACACTAATTTCCGAGAAGAGAATTTCCACTTGATTTGTCCAAGGACATACACAAGCGCATACATGCATTGGCACAAAGAAATCAAATACACCAACCACACTATATATCATACATTCATACACATCATATGAATCCAATGGTCCAATAATTTATTACCAAATATATATTTATTAGATATAATCTTTTTTGCTGAAGCAAAATCAGGTGCATGCATGGTGCCATTGAAATACATAGAAACATAATACACGTATCACTCTTTGTACATGAAGTATACGTAGTACATGTTTTTTCATATCAAAATGTATCCGTTTATAAGTTTTTATTTTCAAAAAGAAAAATATACTATTTTATCGGTGTTTAGAAGAATGCCGAATAATGGGCACAACTCGAAGCAACAACACTATTCCATCGACATATTACGTAATAATAGGTGCCAAATTTGATGATTTGAAACGTTCCCTCGGGAAAGTGATCCTTTTTCTCTTTCAATTATGATAATGATGATGATGTATAGCATTGGCTAGACCTTTGACATGGAAAATGAAAGCTACTGAAAAAGGATCACTTTGTTGACTCTCTCCTTTTCTGGGAACCTTTTATTTTGAAGCCGTACCCCCCTGTATAACCAAAATTTTGTCTCTTTCTCTACATTATCAAAAGAAATTTTTTTAGCTAACATATATCTCTAAAACAAAAAAACACTTAATAAATTTATTGTTAGTAAAAATTTTAAGTTTTTTAATAAATATAAAATATATATATTAAAAATTTAATTTTTTTATATTTTTAATGAAAAAATTTTATTTATATCTCTTAACATGTATTTCTAAATATAAATAAACATTTTTTTACATGGAATAAAGAGAATTATTGAACAAAATAAAATAATGAGTATACATTTTAATTCATTTAAAATTCATAAGTATATTTAAAAAAAATTACTATGAATTTTGGTGAATAATATTAGGATTCTCTTAGGAAATTTTTGTTTACTTTCTACATATTGTTAGGGTAAAAATTTTGATGATAGGAGTAAGATAGGGATTTTTTGGGGATATATATGACAATTTATTTAATTTTTTAGTAACTATATAAAAAAGTGTAAATAAATTTCTGATTGCACAAGAAATTTTTTTCTCTTTCTTAAAAAAATGGTCCGATACAAGCTTTTTTCAAACATCTCCACCACCATGTCTAGTGAGAGAACATGCATGAAAGTGGCACCCACTCTCACAAGTCAAGAATACACAAGCACAATAATCTTACTCTTATTTTGCTCCTCCTTTTGATGTATGTTGCCCCCTTTATCTTTTCTCTTTATTTTTTAATGGATGGTTTAAGAACCGACCCACCGACTTGTATGGCCCTCTTAGTTCTCAACCATTAAGGCCACCCAACCCAACCTGTCTTTACTCTTTAATCTTTCTATAATACTTCATTATTCTTTACTTATCTAATTTTTTATTGATAAAAAACTATGTTAATTAAATTAGTTATTTTATATTTATGTATAAATATATGTGTTGTTTTTAATATATATTTTATATTTTAACATATATTTTATATGAATATCTGATTTTATAATTGAATTTTAGTGTATATGTAGCATGATTGTTATTGATAATATGTGTTTTGTTGATGGGTTTAACATCTTAATTGATAAGCCTTATAATAGAAGTTGTCTCTTTTTATTTTTATTCTTTCCCTTCAGAAAAGAAGGTTTCCATAATTGATAAATTATGAAATAGGAATATAAAACATTAGGGGGAATTTCATTTTAAAAAGGAGATGAATATAATAAAAGTATTTATATACCAAATATTTATACAGTTATATATGTTTACCACTTTTGGAATAATTTTTCTATCTCTAATAATGGCAGAATATCTCTGTATTTATGTCTTAAAACTAATTATTAAATGAGATTAAAAAAAATAAATTGTATTTTTTAAATAATGAATAATAAAGTTGTATTTATATATATATTTATCAAATTAAATTTTTATTTAATATAAATATATTTGATGATCTAATGAAACATGTTTAATTTTAAACTTGCCAAATAATAATACATGCATTTGTATATATCATTCACCAATAATAAAAAATAATATATAATAACCAATCTTAATCATAATATATACAATTCACATTAGCAAAAGGTCAAATAATAAGTGAGTGACCTCTATCCACTTTCAATTATCTAATAAGTTGGGCTGTTACCTGATTAGGTCAGCATGAATGGAGAGCACCATAAATAGTGTAACAAGATTGTTATGGGTATGATTTTTTGTGTGTCTTTTTCGTACAAATTGGTGCTCTTTAAAGGGTTGAAAGGCTCATTCCTGCAAGAGCCAAGAGGTCATTTCTCATTGAAAATATTGAAACATTGGACCAAGATGGGTGGTTGGATTGGAAGCTCATAATAATCATCTTAAGAAAGAATAAAATACAGAAATGATGAAAGCACGGATATACACCAAATATGAAAGCTTAAAATCAGTATATAATTTATTTGAGGTGCCCATATGTAATATTTTTTTACTTTCCATCACATGGAGAAATATACATAACTTTCTTACCTTGCACTCATCTTATCTTATAAATAATTAGAGGAGAGGGATTCGTTTAGTATAAGTTTTTGTTGATTTTTTTTTTTTGTGTGATTGAAAATAAAACAAAGAAAAAGGACCTAAAAGAAAGAGTAGCACTTTTTTTAATAATAATACCTAAATTATTAGGGAATAATAATCATTTTAGGTACATTTGCTTGTTTAATGTAGCAATTTTAGCCATCAAATCAGCCGCTTTATTTTCTGTGCGCTGGATGAATATTATCGTAACTGTCCAATTGCGCTAGAGCATTTCTTTGATTTTGTCAAGCATATCAGAGTTATTCTTAATTATGTTGGTTGTGTCTTGCGAAACAAGAAGAAACGCATTAAGATGATCAGTTTCATAAATGACCTATTTGCAATCATAATCTCAAGCCATAAAAAGTCCTCTCCAAACAGCATGAAGCTCACAACCAAGGTTCTAAAAACCGGACCGAATTGGTCGGTTCGACTGGATTAACCAAGAATTGCTCATCTGACCGGTCCGGTTGATGTCCAAAACCGACCTGTAAAAAACCTGGTAAAAAAATCGGCCGAACCGATGGTTAATCGATGCACCGGCTGAATCGGTCCATTTTTTAGAGAGCTGGTTTTCTACTTAGGCTTCAAAACGGCATCATTTTGATCCTTACAAAAAAAAGCCCAAACGGGCAGAAGCAAAACTCACCCCCTCTCCCTTCTCTCTCACTATTCAATATTCACCAAAATCTCAAATTGAACCCTATCAGAGCAACTATCCACCAGAAGCCCTAGCTGCCACCTTCTCCATCATTGATCTCCTATCCTTGGCCACCGGTAGGACAAATCGTG
>NC_029773.3:85028609-85049988 GCF_000817695.3 Arachis duranensis | reverse complement strand
TCTTCGAGAGCGCTCTCTCTGTGTGTGTGTGTATCTTTGTTCAGGCTCAAGCTCCCTCTTCGAGCTCTCTCGCCGCCGATGCTTCTTCGCCCCTCACCGTGGGTTGTCGCTGCTTCGTTCCTCTCTGTGGGTCGTCGCTGCTCCGCTCCTCACCGTTTTTGCTGTCGCCCCCTTCTCTTCTCCTCTAATTTTAGGTAACTCTGTCTAACACACTCTGAGCTTATTCTGTCTTCGCCGTTCATCTTTTTTCCAACTAATTTTAAAGATTTTGAGCTGAGTCTGTATTCTAAGTTTGAAATTGGATTATTTATTTAATTTGTTGGATGTTAAGCCAAAGCTACTGGAATTGTTTGAGACAAGATATTTGCGCTCTATTACAATAAACTCTACTTATAATTCAAAATCTTTCTTTCCCTGTTGTAATGCTACCAAAAAAATTACCAAAAAATCCCAATTAATTTTTACTAATGTTTTATTTAATTTCTTGATGAACAAATTGGAATAGAGACATATGGCTTATGGTATGCCAGCAAATTGTTGGAATCAATGGAATTTGTTTCCAAAATTGACACTACAGAGGGGCCGGAATTTTCTTGTACATGGTTCTCACTCTTACCCTAAATTAATAACAATTATTTTGCAAATATTATTTCTCCAATTACTTACTCGAGTGGAACATATATAAAGGGGGCATAATAATAAGCCAAGGTTCATGAAGCAACACCATATTATATATTAAGATAATTCTGAGTATGGATTCTGAATTCAATTTGCTTAAATTGGATTATTTAATTTGTTGAATGTTGATGTGATTCTGAGTATGGATTCTAAATTCAATTTACTGAATATTGAATTGATTATGAATTTAATTTTAGATAACTCTATCTCACAGTATTTGAGCTCATTCAATTACTTTTGTTGTTGATGTGTTTTTAGATTACTTTGGATTTTTAAGATGAGAACATGTTGATTAGAATTCCAAAAAAAAAAATGATTATATACTTTGTTTGTCTTATATTCGGCAAATTTAGGAATTTGTAATTGAATTGAATTTTGTTTTGTGTTACGATTATATTTGAAATTTTGTCTTATATTTTTTAATAGAATTTTGTAATTGAATTGAATTGAATTTCGTCTTATATTTGAATTTTTTAATTGAATTAAAATTAGTTTAAAAATATTGAATTTAAATATTTGAAATTGTATATTGAATTTTTAATAATTTTATTGTATATTTAATTAAACCAGTTCGACCCCAGTTCAACCCTGGTTAGACCACTGAACTATTGAACCAGTCACTTGACCGGTTCAATGACCGGTTCTGTTCTTACAACCTTGCTCACAACACAGAACACTAGGAAAAGGAATACTGAAAGAACAGTTTTTTATCCGAATTTTCATGCTGTCTCTAATAATGCACCCAAAGCCAGTTAATTGCTCATTTTCAAAAATGCTTGCATCACAGTTCACTTTACAGGCATTAATTGGAGGTGGTTCCCAATTATATTGCAAAGAAGAAGAATAATATGTTTTTTGGTGGTAATGACATTGGAGAAATCTCAAGTAGCATGTTTAGCCAAGTGAAACAATCTTCTCCCTACTCCATGGATTACCTTGATGGAAGATGGCATTGTTCATATCCCTCTAAATTCACCAAAAGGCCGTTGCAAAGAAAAACTTATTAAGTGAGAAACTCTAGGTCCCCCTCTAGAAACAGCCACACCATCCCAAATAACCTTATCAACTTGTTTGGAAATGAAGCACGCCAATCTCTCCATGCACAAAACAAATAAATAAGGAGAAATTGGATCTCACACTACAAGAAAATAAGCTTTTTGCCACGCTTTTAAAGCGTGCCGAAAAGTGCTAAAAAGCGTGCCGATAGCTTTTTACCATGCTTTTTTGAGCTATCGGTACGCATTTGAAAGGGTCACATCTGCCAGCGTGCCGGTTGCTCTATCACCACGCTTTTGTGGATCTATCGGCATGCTTTCTTTTTCGCCACACTTATATCTCTTGCCACGCTTAAAAGTGTGGCTATAGGTGTTAACCTATAACTACGCTTTAAAAGCATGCCAAAAAGTGGACATATCGCCACACTTTTAAAGCGTGCCTATTAGTTTGGCTTTGGCTACCCTTCAAAAACATGCCGATAGGTGAAGATATGGCTACGCTTTTGAAGCGTGCCGATAGGAGAAGATATGGCTACGCTTTTAAAGCATGCCGATAAGAAAAAATATGACTACATAATAATAAATGTGGTGGTTGAAGAGGAAGATATGGCTACGCTTAACCAACCAAACCCAGAATTTATAATAGGCTAATTGGATCGGTCAACGAAAAATTTATTTAAAAAAAAGAAAGAATAAACCAATAATACAATTCTGCTTTGTCGCCATAGACAAATCATAAAAGTAATCAAACACATCTATTGGGGAGAAGTGGAGAACAATGAAATAAGTATAAACCAAGTGTCTTTGAAGAATATTCCAAGAGGCCAACACAAAGATTTTACAGCGCAAAGGCATTTGAACAGTACTAACATCTAAATGATAAAACCCCCTAGTAAAGTGCATCCAAACATTTTCAACACTACACTAGAAACAATTAAGCTCTTTTGCATAGCAACCAGTAGACTTTACTCCTCATCGTCAACTCTTCGTCTTCACTGGCCGCAGCTTCTTCTTTATCATATTTTTCATCAGCCTTCTTCATGCTCTCCTTCTCTTTATCCCTTTTCTCCTCCTGCTTCAGCAGCATTATAACTTTTCATAGCCTTATCATATTCTGCTTTAAGCTTAGCAACTTTATTGGAATAAGGCTTCTTCTCTTGAACCACACATCAAGACACCTGAATCAACATCACATTGACAAACACATCATAAGGAAAAGATAAGCTTTATAGACTTACACATTATATATTGTACATTTATCATTTACTATTTCAATTTTCATTTTCACATGCAGAAAATAGAATTTTAAAAATTACCATTAGTTACATTCAAAACACCAGCAGCACTTGTGTTAAGTACTGGTTGCAGAAGAGGTCCAATCACCATTGCTGGGTTAATTTTTTTTTTTTTTTTTTGCAAATTTTCAAGCAGCATCTTCAGCCAATGTCTTTGAAAGCACATACTAGTACCATGACTGAAAAAAAAAGGAAAATGGGAAACAAAATTAGTGGTACTAAAGTCTCAAATTTACAAAGGATTAAGCTTATTCATATGAATCAAAATTAAATCAGCAACACATAAAGCTAATTTCACTCCTAATAATTTAGCCTAATTAGGTGAATATGATAACAATTGTAGGGACATGGCACATACCTTCTACTCCTTACAAAGTTCGTGATAAAAAAACCAAGTGTCATCAACTGCTGCTTTAGGAGTCAGAAGCCTTCCATTAAATGTAACAACAGCAATTGCAGAAGTTAAAATAACGTGCTTCACCGACTGCGATTTCACATGATTGAAGAACATTGAGGGTTTCTTTCACTGCCAGATCCAAAAACTCATCCTGAAGAAACAAAAAAAATTAAGGAACAAAAATGGAGAGAATTCATTCCTTTTCTCTTTAAAAGCCTTCTTATACTAGCCAAAGAACACCAAGAACCAGAAGCATAATGAAAGGAGAAAGAAGGAACAGAAATAGAAAATAGAAAATAGAAAGAGTGCAGAAGGAGAAAATAGTTGACTTACAATAGAAGTAAATAGAATGGGAATATTAGTCATTCATAAATGTTAGAGGAAATTACATCTACCTCCTCTATATCCGTCAACATAACACTTCTAATTTTAATATGACAGATGACACTTACCTCGTGTAAAATATCCATCTTACCTTTCTTCTTAAAAGTATTCTTTCTTTCTATCTTTCATTGTTGCCATTGAGTCATTGTCTGGCCAAGTAACAGATTAAAAAAGAGAAATAACAATGACAAAAGAAGGAAAAGCACAGAGAGTGTATTAAGTAAAATACAACTAAGGCTCAACTATATACTTGCATCAAACTATATTAATTAATAATAAATGCTAGAACATGAAGCTAGGATAAATTGTTTGGCATAAAAGTGACAAAATAACTGAAATCTAAATAGAGAGTGTACATTGGATTTTTTTTAGAAGGGCAACTAAAAACTCCAGTACCTTGCTCCTAGAATCCAAATGACCATTCATCTTCACCATAAATCTATGTCAGTAGAACACACAATCCTAATAAGTCATCATGTGACAAAATAAAACACAGGTTTCCATTACAATTTTCCAAGAAGATATGTATGTGCATCATTGAATTTCTAACATTTTGAAAAAATGTAACCATTTTGTGACACTGTAACTCATGCATCAGTTATGGAAATCGATGTTCATAATCCATATCATGATTTATTCTCTAGCTATGATTTTATAGGCATGCACTCTACAGAACTAATGTCAACCCATAAACACTTCACTTCCAAAATAATCTAATGTGAAGCGTCTAGAATTAACACATAGTATTTTTCCAACAACCAAATTAATCCGTAGAATTAAGAGCTATATAGTTATATATACTACAAACAAGATGATCACAACTGTTTCTCAATCAGATAAGAATTATTAAGATTAAATTTAATCACAAAACAGTAGTGTGCGTCACATATTGAGATAATTACTATTTGGTATTAATAGTGTCTAATGAACAATTCAATTACTCGCATGAATCAAGAACAAACAGAGAAAGACACACCAAAAAAAAGAGAAAAACCAGATCCAATCAATAGTAAGAAAAAGCCACCGACAAAAAGAAGAAACAATTAAGACCTGAACGGCGCTGTGGAAGATGCAGGGAATCAAAACATAGTATCAAAAATTGTTATTGATCAGCACTTTCATTTACAAATTGCGACAAAAAAAAGAATTAAAAAAATAAAAAATCCTAAGACTTGAAAAATTTTAAAACAGAGTTTAAAAATCAGAATCATAACAACGAATTATGACAAATAAAAAGAAGTTAAAATCATAATTAAGAAAAAATAAAAAACCCTAAAAGACTGGAAGATGCAGCGACAGAGGCAAAGAGGCTGGGACGGTGGCGGAGAAGCTGGACGTTGCACGACAGCTGACGAACTGCGATAGAGCACGACGGTGCTGAGAACGACAAAACACCAAGGTGTTGAGGATGACAAAACACTAGGGCACTGAGAACGGCTGGAGGCTGACGATGGGAACTGCGATGGAGCACGACAGCACTGAGAACGACAAAACACCAAGGCGCTGAGAACGGCTGGAGGCTGATGAACTACAATGAACCACACGCGGTTGCTGGATGGCGTGAGGCTTTGACAGACGACGGCAGAGAGGACTATGACGGAGAGAGGAGAATGGAACCTGAGATTGCGTGAGTAAGAGAGGAGTTTGTGTGTGTGTGCGGCGTGAGTGCTTTGAGTGAGAGAGAGAGATAGAGAGAGGGCTGGGTGTGAGGGTTAGTTGAAGGGCTGGGATGAACATGAAGGCAAGCTGGGTGGTGCGACGGTCATCGCGATCGGCAGTGATGAACAGTATTGTTGGGTGCGAGGCTTCTAGCTAGGGTTAAAGTGAATTTGGATAAAAGTGAAGCGTATGAGAGTTGTTATCTAAAGTTAACTTAGAAAAAAGTTGTGTGTGGAAAAAAAGGTGTGAGAAATTAAATTTTGGGGGCAATTCTACCGGTACGTTTTTGTAGGGTGCCTAAATAAATATGGAAATTAAATTTTGGGGGGAAACTCTATCGGTACGCTTTTGTAGGGTACCTAAAAAAATATGAAAATTAAATTTTGGGGGAACTCTATCGGTACGCTTTTGTAGAGTGCTTAAATAAACACACCATATGGGCACGCTTTAAAAATGTGACTGTTAGAAAATTAACTAGCCACGCTTTTAAAGCGTACCTGTTTCCCTCTATGGCCACGCTTTTAAAGCGTGGCAAAAAAAAGCGTGGCCAAATCACAAATCAGTGACCACCCTCACAAAAGCGTGCCAATTTCCCTCCAAGCGTGGCAAAAAAAGCATGGCCAAATCACAAATCAGTGACCACCCTCACAAAAGCGTGCCAATTTCCCTCCAAGCGTGGCAAAAAAAGCATGGCCAAATCACAAATCAGTGGCCACCCTCACAAAAGCGTGGCCATTGACCACTTTTGGCTTAAAAGCGTGGCAAGAAAAAAGTGTGCCGACGGGCCTTTTTTCTTGTAGTGTCATTGCTTGAGCCCTCTGCAAGGTTGGAAGCTATCCAATCTACTCCCATTCCAAAGGATGGAAAGATTTAAGGGATGAATACAATTCATTACAAACCGAATAATTAGAGAAGGAAAGCCAAAAGATTCAAGAGTGTGCTCAAGAAAAATCCAATCAACTCTATCATAAGCCTTTTCTAAATCAATCTTACAAGCCATAGCTCCTTTTCTAGACTTTGTCCGCTTAAGAAAGTGAAGAATTTCTTGGGCGACAATAATATTATCAGGCGCTCCTCTACCATGAATAAACTGTCCCTGAGTTGGATTAAAAATCTCATCCAAGAATGGTCATAATCTATTAACCAGCACTTTAGTCACTAGCTTATAAATGACATTACAAAGACTTATTGGTCGAAAATCTTTCAATTTAATTGGAGGGTCGCACTTAAAGATAAGAACAATCAAAGTTTCTAACAAAAAATAAAATACAGAAATGAAAACACGGATATACACCAAATATGAAAGCTTAAAATCAGTATATAATTTATTTGAGGTGCACATATGCAATATTTTTTTACTTTTCATCATATTGAGAAATATACATAACTTTCTTACCTTGCACTCATCTTATCTTCTAAATAATTAGAGGAGAGGGATTCGTTTAGTATAAGTTTATGTTGGTTTATACAGTAGAATAATTTCTTTTGAGCGATGAATTTTATTAATCTAACAGTTGAATTTCAATATTTATAATTGAGACAATAATGTTTATTTTTTGTTGTCTTGATTTTTGTTTAGTGAAATCGGAGGCTATCAAAAAAAATTTTCACTGGGTCAGTGCTAACAAAAGAATATTATTTTAAAAAAGTAGGGATTCTTAGAACTGTTATTAATTCCATGTCAGTTTTCGTTTTACTTGTACAATGTATTATTTTAGATATGTATCACCAAAGATTTGGACATCCAACCATATCAATTATAAAAAATATCATTTTAAAATACTCTCTTTCAGTGAATAAATCAAAATTGATTCTTTGTGCAAATTTTGTTGTTTAGCTAAGTCACATTAATTATACTCATTATCTAAATCTATTTACCATGCTCCTTTTGAATTTGTTGTGTCTGATGTGTGCGAATTAGCTTTTATTATATTCTCTAAGGTTGTATTTGATTAGTGTCTTTCAAACACAAGATATAAATACATAGAGAAACATAAACATAAACATACACAAATTTTAGAGTATGTTTGGTATTGATACACAGGATACACTAATATAAATTAAATATCAATGTTACCCTCTACACTATAATCAATACTTCATCGATTATCACTGTCTCCATTACTATCATTGCTCTACTAATATTTTAAGTTTTTAACATTAATCTAAATTACTACCAACAACAATTCTAATTCAATAATCAATTTAACAATTTAAAAAAGATCAAAACAGAAATTGTAAAAGAAAAAAAAATCCAAATAAAGAGAGGTGATCTTGTTTTGAGAGAGAGGATGAGAGAGAGAAAGAGTGGGTGGAAAACACAAAAAAGGGTCGAACTAGGAATCAGATCAAGAATCCTAGAGTTTGGAACCAAAAAGAGTATCGACAGTTGGAGAATGAGTCGTTTTCGATTTTTTTGGATAATCTCCCAGAAGACATTTTAAAGAGAGAATTGTTTCAGTTGTTCAGTTGGATTGGACGCATAAATAATATATATCTATCACGTAAACAAAAAGCTGGTAGTTTGTACATTTTTATGTTCATACGATACACTACAAAGGGAGGGACATTGAAGGCTATAACAGAAATGAATCGTATGAGATTGAAAGGTAAAGTTGTGTTCCTCAGAAAAACAAAATACAGGTGAATGTCGGATAGATGCAAGGGACACGAAGAAGTTACAGTTAGGAGGTGGCAACCGAAATGAAATGGTACATCAACCGCAACGAGAACCAGCGGACGCCTAGAAATCCTCAGCTAGCTGCTCTCATATGTGAAAAAGGATAAAAAGGACTAAGATCCACATAGGAAAGGGTGGACAAAGAAGTCGGAAGTGGTTGTGGTGAAAGAAAACTTGGACTAGCTGCAAAAAAGTCTAATAGGTGGTAACTTTAAGTCTTAAAGGATCTGGTTGCGAAGAACTTGCCTCAAGTACGCGAAATGGGAGCATATAAAGCTCTCTTGACTTTCGACAGACTGTTGAACGCTGAAAAGACATACACGTTCAAAATGAATAGCCTACTCACTACAAGAAAAAGCAACATTTGTAACCAAAAAAATTGTTACAAAAAAAATTTTTGAAACAAAAGGAATTTGTAACAAAAAAAGGAGTTGCTGCAGTATGTCTCATTACAAAAAGTTTTTGTAACAAAAAATGAAACTGTTACAATTAAGAGTAATATTTTGTAACAAATTTCTCTGATACAAAAAACCAAAAGTCGTTATAAAAGTGATAACAAATTTTTATCTTCAAAATATTTTTTGTGACAATATATTTTTCCTATCATAAAATTTTGTTACAAAAGATAATTTGAATTTGTAACATTTTTTTTCTTTAGTTACAAAGGCAAAATATTTATTTTGTAACAGTTTTTTAATACAAATTGCACGCATAATTTATGAAATTAATTTTTTAATTTATTGATATATTAACTACTTTACTAAACAAGTCAACATTTATATAATATGTAAAAACATACATAATTCAAACATGCTTCATTTAACTAAAATTGTTTTAAAACAAAATAACATTAGTGAGTACATTGATTAGTTCTACAAGTTATATTTCTTGCACAAGTTCAACTAAAAGTTACAAGTCTAATATAGATTAGTGTATCTATGAATCAAAATATTCTTGAGCCCTTAAGGTAGCATGTTGTCACCATTTTAGCACTATTGTAAATAAGAAAAAAAGCAACACAAAAAATTAGAAACAAGATATAATACCAATTATAATTTTTTTCATTAACTTTTATCCAAAATGTTTAGAAAAATTTTGGCAGAATATCTCCTAAAACTTGGATATTTTCAACGTCTACAATTCTGTCAAAAACAATTAATTCACTACTTATTTCTCAGCCAATACACAACTAAATTTATCAAACTAAATAATAGGACATTTGTCATTTCTCAACCATGACACAAGTAAAATGTAATAAATAGATTCATATCTAGGCTTGCATGTTCCCTTAACACTGTACCCAAGCAATGTTGGGAATCTTCTCATTTCTTGCTCCTTCATTAGAACTCCGAATCCTGATGATATGTTTTGTACTTTACTGGGTCAATCTAAAATACATGTTAATTATTTGTAAAAATTCATAGAATAATTCTCTAAGAAAAGAAAGCAAAAATCAGAATAAAAAACAAAAATTACTAAAAAAATATATAAACAAAAAGAAACAAAAATAATAGAATACAAAAACAAAACAGAATCAAAATCACTAAAAAAGAAAGCAAAAACTAGAATCAAAATAATAGAAAACAGAAACAAAAATTAGAATCAAATATTAACTCTCCAAATAAGCTAAAATAAGATTATCAACTATATTACACACTAATATTTTCAACCACAATATCAGCAGAATCAACTAACAATATAAGGTTCAATATTTCAGCTAAGATTATCAACTAACGACATAATTAACAATACTCAAATAAAACTGCACTTACCTTCAGCAAAGACGTAATCGGACCAGACCGGCAGCAGACGAACGAAGCACGGCTGAACCGGGATACCAGAGATAGAGCACGATGCAAACTTCACAGAGAAGCAGAGTTGACGATGACCACGAACAACAACGACGACCACCACCACGAAAACCCCCACGACGATGACCATAGGGCGACAGTGTACATGACGGAATGAAGACCAGTGAAGACCACGACGCCACCGCACACGACACGACGGCGGAGGAGACGGTGATTGCAGAAGACACGACGACGAGGCAGACGTTTCTCCGCTGCTACGCCGGTGCTTCTTCTTCCCACATCAGCTCTATTTTTGCTTCACAGAGCAGATGACATAGAGATGAGAATTGAGAGTGAGGGGTGAGAGCTTACTTTAAAAATTTGATTATTAATTAAAATTATATATTAATTTTTTTAAAGAATATAAAATAATATTTATAATTTTTTAAAATTAATGACTATGTAAAAAATAATATGTAAAATATATTTTTAAAAAATTATATAAACTTTTTTTATGTTTGAAACAAAATAAAATTATTTTTAAAAAATTATATAAACAATTTTTTTACTCTTAAAGTATTTAACATTTTGAAAAAAAATTGTTATAAAATATACTTATATTTTGTGACAAAAAAATAACTTGTTACAAACAATGTTGAATTTTGTGACAAATTAATCTTTTGTTACAAAATAATTAGAGTTTTTGAAACAAAAAGATATCTTGTTACATAACAATTGGAATTTTTTAAACAAAAAATATTTTATTACAAAATATTCCAAATTTTTGCAACTACTTTACTTTTTGTTACAAAATATTATAATATTTTATAACAAAACACTAGCTCGTTACAAAAACTAACATAATTTGTAAGAAAAAAATTGATTGTTACAAAATATTAGAATATTTTGTAACAACTTTTAATGTTGTTACAAGATATTATTCTTTTGTAACAATCATCAATTATTATTACAAAAAAATATTTTTTTGTAACAATTTTAAATTTGATACAAAATTTTTGTTACAAATATTCTATTTTCTTGTAGTGACTACAGATATTTCATAGTGTTTAGAGGTGGGACGAGTCGGAAAAAAGCAAATCTCGAAGAATGTGGTTAGAGTGTTTCGTAATTCTGTTACATGCTTCGACAATGGATACTTTCAAGATGATGGGAGGTCAATGGGGGGAGGTGGTTGGGTGTGATAAAATGACGAAATTGTGTATCTCATTTAGTATCAAACTTGACTTATTGATACCTATACGGCTGTGTCATGGATGTGATCAATGAATGGGTCCCTATCACAATAGGTATCAGTGGCTTCGACGTATTGGTAAAAAAGGTGAGACGAGAACCATATGGTTTACAATGTGTCTTGAAAAATGTGGCGAATGATGCTGTAAGATGCAATCATCGTAAAGACAAAACAATAAGGGAGTGTGATGATGTAGCCATAAGGTCGAAAGGGCTAAGAAATTTGATAGATTATAGAGATCAAGCAGCGATAGTAATTACGGAGGTGCTATGGGAGGAGGTTAAAGATGAGGATAAATTGGTAAATTTAGAATCGATTTTGAATGAGTGGAGTTATAGCCATTCAAGGCTCCATAAAAAAATTGGTAACCAATCAATCAATTTATGGTGATATTGAAGACTTAGCAGATTTTGTGGGATATGAAGAGAGTAATGAAGAGGATTTTGAGCTTACTACTCCGTGGAGTTATAATTGTAATCATAATGGGCTGGTAAGGGAGGTAAAAAATAATATTAGTAATAGAGTTATTGTTCAGGCCTTTAATGTAACCAAATATAACAAGTGTTATTTGGGCCAAGATGGCCCAAGCTCATTAACATTTGGGAAAGGCGCTGCTGATGGATCTCTTGGGCTGGGTCCGTATAAGCTGGGTTGGGTTGAAGGGTTCATAGGACTGGTATCAGGTCTCGCTATGCTTCAATACTGCCAAGGAATCCTCGTGACTTGGGGGGCATTGGTGACAAGCATGGAGAGAGAGAAATCTGCGTTGGAAGTTGCCGGATAGTGCTCTCCGATAGATGGAGAAGATTTCCGGCATCAGTTGGGCGGTGTTGTGGGCACTGACTCGACACTGGGTGAATGTGCCACCTGCACTGGAGAAGGTCGAGATGCGTATGGTGGTGGAGCCAACTCACAGTGGACGTTGGTCCAGGTAGAAGTTGTGCCACAATACATTGTTGGTGCGTCGGGGTTGGACGTTGCTGACGGTGATAGGGAGGTCGGAAGAGGGAGCTATGCCGTGTTGGCAGAAGATTGTGGATCTGAAAAATAGAATAAACGAGTCGATAGAGCTAAGATGTTGGTTGAGGGGCTACAAGGGATGTGGATGCGAACATATGGGCTAATGACAAATACGGTGAAGTAGCTAATTATAAAACCAGTGGTGGAGCTAATGAAGAATTAGTTAATAGAAACCTAGAGATCAATTTGTTTGGTGACAGAAATCTACTTGTTCAGAATGACGGAGAGAGCTATGGTGACAGGGAGGACCATTTGCGAGAAGAAAGGCATGCCAATGATGATGAGGTTTGTAGTAATGAGTGTTTAAGATTGGATGAGCAACTGATGGAAAACAAAAGGACTTGGGAGTTAGCTAAGGAATCAGGAGCAACGCTATATAATGAAGAAGATGACATTATAGCTATCCTCCAAGAATAGAATGAAGAAATCGCTTAGAAAAAAATATTAGCAAAACAAAAGGCAAAAGCAAGATGGAGCAGGCCCACAACTCACAAAAAAGTATGTAATAATATTTTAAAATGATTTTTAGTTCGTAGAATGTTAGGGGGTTACGGGATGATGGGAAGTGTAGGATGGTGAAGGACCTCAGGAGGAAACACTGGTTGAATATATTAGGTCTAGTTGAGACTAAAAGACAGATAGTGATAAGATTTGATGTGTTGAAAATTTGGGGGAATGGTGTGAGGTCTGATGGTGAATTTGGTGGGCTATTGTAATATGGGGTGATGTATGGTTTAAAATTAGAAATTGCTATAAAGGTGAGAGATGGTTGTGTGTTGAAGGGGTATTGTCGGAGAATAATGTTAACTGTGCTTTTTTCTTGGTTTATAGTGCACATACTCGAGATGAAAAAATTATTGTGTGGAAGGAGTTGAGTTATGTAGCTAATTTGTGTCAGGGTCCCTGTTATTTCTTTGGGGACTTTAATGAGATTGTACAGGTAGAGGAAAGACAAGGCATTAATAGTTACCTTTGTCAGCGAAAAATTTCAAGAATTAGATAAATGCCACGGGTTTGATAGACTTGCCGATTACTGACCAAAAGTTTACATAGTTTAAAAGACGCTCCTATAGCTGTATTGATAAAGTTCTTATCAATTTGAAATGGCTTGAAGAGTTTTTAAATACTCGCTTAAGAAGTGGCACACAAAATTTGTCAGATCACTGTCTTATCATAGTAGAAGATAAGAGACCAAAAAACGTCCCAAAACCGTTCCAAAATCTAGTTTACATACGAAGAATTTTTTGAGTAATTATAAGTTATAACTAATATATAGAAAGAATAATTAAACCTTAAAAAATATTTTAAAAGTGATTATTATAAATTGTAACTAATATATAAACACTCATTCTCTCTATAATTGACACAATAAAAGATTAATACAAAATCTCTTTTCTACTTCTTTCTGCTCTCTCTTTTGTTTCTCTCTTCTTCATTAAACAGTTTTTATATTACTATAGAGATCAATATAATAACATTTATGAAATTTGGAATAATTTAATATGTCATCATAATATTTTATTTTTACGTATATAAGTTTAATTACAAGAAAATATAACTATGGGAAAATATATTTATTGATATCCGAATTTTATAAAGTTTAGTACGCTTAATTGTCATGATAATATTACAGGATTGAATGAATGGATTTGATAAAATACATTGTGCATGAAAAATTGTCTACGATACATACAAGTCAATGAGACTTATCTGTCGTCAAATAATTATATTTCCATTCCTTCATCAAGTGTAATAAATAATAATACACTATTATTCCCTTTCCTTGTTCTCACATCCCATAATACACCCTATGTAAAACTTAAAATACATTATTATCATTATGCTATATTTTAACATACCATAATAAAACGTGCATTAATATGCCGTATTTTAATTCTAGAAGCACGTGTTTTCCAAACAATTTGATTGCAAAAAATTAAGGTGATAAATTGCATTGCATACTAATACCCAAACAAATAAATAAATTAAATATTTTATTTATCAACATGTGTAATTTAAAAAATATTTATATTTTTATATTATTTTATATATCTTGTTTATATATCTCATTTACAGTACAAATAAAATATATATACATGTATTTTATTTGTCATATAAATAAGTCAAAATTTGTTTTTATGTATCATGAATACAAACAAAATATATGTTTAACTTTTAACTTAGATACATGTATATTTATCTTATTTATAATATAAACGAGATATGTGTATTCGTAAGTATACATATATTTTCTCAAAATAATAAAAAAGGTATTTATAATATGATTTGGTTGATAAAAAATAAAGTCGATATATTTTGTTATTATTTAAGTCGAATTTAATGATTTATAACCCATCCAAACTTTAAAATTTTGAATTAATAACGTCTGCTATTAACATTTTTTTGAATGTGTTCAAACTCACTTTTAAACATATTGAAAGTAATTAACTTATTTATTCATTATTTTAACTATTTTGATATTTTTATTTTTTATTATTTATTTCACTACAAGAAAAATGTTAAATATCATCAGAAGTTAGCGACAAATTTACTGACAGATTTGACAATAAATTTGTTGGGTAAAAAAATATCGTTGGATTCGATTTTTCAATAATAAATTCACTGGTAATGATTATTGGAGGGAAAAAAATTGGCGCGATCATTACTATCTGATTTAAGGAGAAAAATTCAACGGTAAGGTAATTAAATGAAATGCACCGTTTTGGTCACAAGTTGTGAGTTACCGACAAATTTTTTTACGGTAAGGTAATTAAATGAAACGCATCATTTTGGTTACAGACTATGCATTTTCGGCAAATTTTTTTGATGGTAAATTCGTCAATAAAATTGACCCTAAATTCAAATTTGCAAACCTTTCCCCTCCATTTTTGCAACATTACTTCTCTCTCCTTTCTCTTTCTCTCTCGCCACTATCCCCATCGCCACCATCGGTACTATTTCGCCATCGACTGCTTTCCACGACTCCTGCCGTTTTCGCCATCGAAGAGCGTTCACCTGGAGCTTGTTTCTACTATGGAGGATCTTGTTTTTCTCTTGCGAGTTTCTACTTCCGTCGTTCGCCACCGGCCACCGTTTGCTTCCGTTAGCTACAATGCTCTTTCTTCTTTCATCCATGTATATCTTCTTCTCTTTCTTCTTCTATTTTTTTGACATTGTTAGCATTTGGTAAATCCTAACCCTAATAATTAGGATAATTTCTCTAAGTGTTAAGTTAAATTAGGGTCTATCACTCAATCTAGTAGTGCTTATAAAATTTGTGATATTTAATTTTATTTTAGTTATTATAAAAAAAAAGGAAAAGAGTGATGAAATGTACATTGATAGAAGCCAAAAAATAAAAAATAAAAAAAACTAGCAAAACAATTGTAATATAATAAAAATATACATATTATCATTGATTTTCAAGTTTTCAAAATTTTGATGGAATAATACTTTGTATATCATTAAATATCTTAATTGTATTTAAAAAAATTTCCAGAGAAAGAGATGTGGTAACATGCTTAAGAAGATTGAAATCTTATGAAAAAAGCTACAAAAATTAATTGTGTGCTCTCTTGATTCATGGAGAGTTATGAATATATATTATATTAGTATTTTATGGTACTTTAATTTGAATTTTAGTATCATGTGTTTTTTAATGTTTAATATATCTAATATATAATGCAGTTGTTACGTTTTATTCACTCTAAACTATGAATGTATTTTTAAATCTGAAATTGGTGATTCTGTTTCTTATGTATAGGTAGTGTTAAATTTTGAATAATTGAATATTTTAAGAGAATATTAAATTTTTACTTTATGTATTATGATTTTGTATTAGAGTACTTTTATCAAGTTGTGCATGCTTCAAATGGTCAAGCAATGATGTTATAGTCTTGAGGACATATAAAAGAATGGGTAATTTTTACCTTAGCTAGCAATGGTGTTCCGTCTTTGTCTCAAATGAGACTTCAATTTTTACTTTGCACGTAGATGAATATTGAATAGCCACCACACTAACTCATGATTCATATTCAAGAACACTTCAGTTTTTCTCCTTTGGTAATGAGAGAAACATAGCAAGGGCAGATGTTGCGATTGCCAGCAGTACTGGATGACATGTAGTTACATTTTTGACAATAGATATTGAAATAGGTATTAAACTGTATAGTTATTACTCTTGGAGTCAAATTAAGTGGAGAATATCAAAGATTTTTGTTAAATATTCGTATTCGGTCTTTTGTTGTGTGGTTTTATTTTTTTTATTCTATTAATAAAATACATGTTAGTTGTCTAAAATTGTATTTATATTTAATCCATATTCCATATATGTATAACTCTTATCATCATAAATAGAATTGTAGATAGTTATGGTTTTTGCTTTGAAGTATGTTAGACTTATACAAATATTAAATTGAGGGTTTGATGTGCTCTAAATTTGATTTTCTCCCTTAATTGAATTCTCTTTTTTTTTTTAGTTTTAATTTTAAATTTTGATATTTGAACTTACACTACAACATTTTGGGTCTATGGCCACGGTTTTTTAGTTCACGATAAAAAATTGTTTACGATTTTTTATCGTGACAACAAAAAAAGCTATGATCACGGTTTTTAGAAAAAAGGTAGCCTAAAAGGGTCTATGGTCACGGTTTTGGAGGTGACCTAAAGGGGTCTATGGTCACGATTTTTCAAAAAAGGGTGACTTAAAAGGGTCTATGGTCACAGTTTTTTGTGGTAATCTAAAGAGGTCTATGGTCATGGTTTTTTAGAGTGACCTAAAGAGATCTATGGTCACGGTTTTTCAAAAAAGAGTTACCTAAAAGGATCTATGGTCATAGTTTTTGGGGGTGACATAAAGGGGTCTATGGTCACGGTTTTGGGGGTGGCCTAAAAAGGTCTATGGTCACGGTTTTTAGGGGTGACCTAAAAGAATTTATGGTCACGGTAGAATATCTATAGTCACGGTTATTGAGGGTGGCCTAAAGTAGCCTATGGTCACGATTTTTTTAATTTTATTTTTAAATTTATCCCCAAAACTGTGTCATTTCTTCTCTTTAATTAAAATCCCATTTTTTCATTTATTTTTATCATCCCTCCCCAAAACCAAAACGTGGTCATTTTCCCTCCCTCCCAAAATCCCCACGTCCCTCCCAAAATCCCCATTAATCCCTCGTAACTTAGGAAAAAAAGAAAAAGAAGAAGAAATCCCTGGCTAGCCATCAAAAGCCCTGTGTGTATTGGTGTGTCGTTTCGTTCTTCTTCTTTTTCTACCTTCTTCAGAGCTCAACTGAGTCTCTCTCCACTGCGCCGTTTCCCTTTCTCCCAGCTCCCACCATCGCCGAAGACAAAAACCGCACCATCGTGGACCTCAACTCAGTCTCTCTATTCACTGCGTATCTCAACTCTGTCTCTCTTCACTGCGTGAGCCGTGGGTCGTCGTTGCTTTTTTGCCTCCTCGCCAGGCTTGTTGTTGCTTCCCTATTTTGCGTTGTGTGTCTCCGTCACTGCTTTGCGTCGTGTGTCGCCGTCACTGCGTCGTGTGTCGCCGTCACTGCTTCGCGTCATGTGTCGCCGTCACTGCTTCGCGTCGTGTCTCTGCCTCATTGCGAGCTCCCTGTCACCGTGAGTTCACCCTGTATACTCTTTTCAAGTTCAGTAGAAGCAATAGGGTTTGGGTTCTCGTCTAAATATTTTCAAGTTCAGCAATAGGGTATGTCCAACCTAATGTCCATAAAATATATGTGGTTTTAATACCTTTGATGCTATGGTCATAGTTTTGAGGAGGGGTGACCATAGAGGCTATGGTCACGGCCAAAACCGTGACCATAGATAATATGGTCACAGTTTTAAGGAGGGGTGACCATAGGCTCTATGGTCACGGCCAAAATCGTGACCATAGATAAGGCTATGGTTACGGTTTTGAGGAGGGGTGACCATAGAGGTTATGGTCACGACCAAAACCATGACCATAGATAAGGTTATGGTCACGATTTTAAGGAAGAGTGACCATAGATAAGGCTATGGTCACGGTTTTGAGGAGGGGTAACCATAGATAAGGCTATGGTCATGGTTTTGAGGAGAGGTGACCATAGAAGCTATGGTCACGGTTTTTATGCGTGACCATAAATTGTCCTATGGTCACGATTAAAAATCGTTGCCTAAAGTGTCAAAATTAGAAAATTGTAACCGTGACCATAGACCTATGGCCACAGTGGAATAGGCTACAGTAAAAAATCATGACCATAGGCCCAAAACCGTGACCATAGATCTATGGTCACTCTTTTCACTAGCTATGGTCACGGTAAAAAACCGTGACCATAGGCCTTTTTTTGTAGTGTTATTTGTGAACTTTCAACTAAAAATTATAGACAAATTATAAGAAATTATAAAATTTTAAATTTTATTCGTTCAAAGTTATTAAATTTAAATATTTAAAATTATATATTAAAATTTTAAACAATTTTTTTAAAAAAATTAAAGCTTATGTTTACCGTTGAATTTACTATCGGTTAAATTTGCCAGTAGCTATCAATTTAATTATTAATAATAAATAATATATTACCGTCGGATTTATTGGAAAAAAATTCAACGGTAACAAACTTCAAAATTTTTCCAATTAAGTTTATATCCGTCGCTAAATCTGCCGGTAATTAATAGCGGATGAAAAATCCGACGATAAATAGTTACCGATGAAGTTTATACTATCAAATTTATTCTGCCACTAAATTTGACGATAAACAGGTTACTAATCCGCCAGTAATTTTTTTGTAGTGTTTATTTTGATTTGTTGAATTACATTGAATTATTATTTTGAATTGTACTTATTTTTAAATTATGTTAATTAAATTTAAATTATACATTTTTTAATTAAAAAAGGTGAATCGGCTAGAGGGATAGGAGATTTTGCAATGTTGGATTTGAAAGTGTATACCTTGCGAGTAGTGAATTATCAAATTTGAAAGTATAGGGGACCAACTATAGTTGTAGCCAACTCACCTAACTCTCCTCTAATCCTGATTTTGAAATTATTCAATTTTGTGCTCTTCCTATATTTGCGTCGTATCCCTGAGCCACAAACCACTCACTCTATGCGCTCTCGTCCCCCCCTCTCTCTCTCCCGCTCCTCCTCCCATCCATCGCACCTTTGACGTATGCCTCCTCCTGCCCGTCGTGTCTCTGATGCATCACCCTTTTAGCACGAATCGACTCCCTCTCCGACACTCCGTCGCGTGCAACCGTCTCTCCCCGCACGTCCTCCCTAGCAATCGTTCTCCGTCTCCCGGCATCCATCGCGTGGTTATCCTTTTCATTGCGACGTTGTCAGTGTGCTATTGACGACGGCATCATCCTCACCATCGCACCGCCTCCACTGTCCTTCACACATAAGCGCTTGTGAAGGATCAACCCCACCATTGCGCCACCACTGCAACATTCAAAGTTCTCTTAGACCTCGCCCATGAAGTTGTCCACACGAGCGTCGCTACACAATTTGGCGCTCTCTCGTGTGATTAAATGTAATTTATTTAGATGTGATGAAAAAATAATTGAATATTATGTATAGTAAAAAATTAATATTATTGAAGGATAAAATTAAAATTTATTTCTATGTATCGTTTTTGTCCCAACGTTTTTTTTATTTAAGTCCCTAACGTTTCAAAATCGTCTCAATTTTGTTTCGCCGTCAATTCTGTTAACGGATTCCTAATGACAAGATAACATTGAGTCAGTTTTAAAATATTAGGAACTTAAATAGGACGATTGAAACGTTAGGGACAACTTTAAAATCTACCCCAAACATTGAGGGACAAAAACGATGTTTTACTCTTTTTTATAATAGTTTGAATTCACGTTCTCTTCAAAGAGAAAATAAAAAAATAAGCCTATTAATTCATAGTTGTCATAACCGAACCGGTGATCGAACCGATGAGGTCACTGATCACTGGATTACTAGTTCAACCGGTGGGTCACTAGTCGAACCGGTTAACCCGGTATAATTAAGTAATTATGTAAAATTTAATTTTTTTTATTATAAGTACTTTTATTTTGTTTTTATAAAAATAATAATTATTTTCAAATTTTAATACTTTATTAATTAATTTATATTTATTGTATTATTGTATTATTATAAATAAAAACTTACATACAGTTAATTTTCATGTGAAGTTGATATTTAAAAACAGTTAGATAATTTGACAAGTTTAACTAAATATCATCTAACGATTTTCAACTATCAACTTCATACGAAGACAACTGCATGTATATATATTAATAAAATTTATAGTTAAATAAAATATAATTGATTTAAAAATGAGTGACTTTAAAATTAAAATTAATTGAATATAAGTAAAATAAAAAATTGCTATATGTATTCATTAAAAATAATATTAATATATTATATAATTATGAAAAGAAAAAATAAGTGAGTTTATGATTATTGTTAAATAAAAATATAATTAATTTAAAAATGAGTGAGTTTATAACTAAAATTAAAATAAAATAAATAAAAGTAAACTATTTGATAAAAGATATCTATATATATTATAATTTTCACATATATTAATGAAAATCAATACAGCTCAGCGGCAAGGAAAGGTTTTGATCTTCCAGCAGATAGGAGTTCGAACCCCTTATCACACATTTTGGATAATTTCCCATTCAAACGGTTTGGTCAGACCGGTCTTACAGAGTTTGACCGGTTCTCACCGGTTTACTCCGGCTTATCACACATTTTGGATAATTTCCCATTCAAACGGTTCGGTCAGATCGGTCTTACAGAGTTTGACTGGTTCTCACCGGTTTACTCCGGATTTGACCGGTTCGTTCCGATTTTATACCTTGTACGGTCCAAATATCAAACTAGATCGGTATTAGGTCCGGTTCACCAGTTTTTCGGTCGAACCGGTCAGTCCAGTCCGGTTATGCTAACTATGCTATTAAAAGAAACAATAAAACAAATCCATTAAAAAAAGAGAGTTAGATGCATCCTTTATTAGTTCCTTAACAAAATTGTTTTAAAATTGGATTAAAACTAAATCAATTTAAATTTGATATATAACAATCGTTTAAAATCAATAAATAACAATCGATTTTTTCTTTTCGTTCTAGGTTTAAATCGATATATATAAATCGTTTAAAATAAATTTGACTAAATTCAAAAATAAAATTAGACCAAAATTATTTAAATTATAATAAATTATATCAATTTTATTTTTTAAATTGATTCAAATCA
>NC_029773.3:85004752-85028266 GCF_000817695.3 Arachis duranensis | reverse complement strand
TTAGAACGTAATGATATAAATTAACGGTAGAAATCGAAATAACAATATTTTAAATTTTACTAGGCCAAAAAAAAAAATTATAGAGAACAAAATAAAAAAACAAGTATTTTATAAAAACTAAAAAGACTTGTTTAAACCAATAAATTATTTCACTTTTGGACCAATAAACAAATACTTTTAATTTTTAATTTGTTGATATTGATCCGATCGTGCTAAAGTGAAATCGTCACCTTATTAAAGTGTCAAAATTCAACATGAGAAATGTTATACATATATATATGTCAAGTATTAAGTACAGAAGCACCATAGTAGTTCTATGTTAATATCTAAATTCTACTTAAATTGAATTCGTATTTAATTTTATATATAAATAAATAAAATATGAGTCTACAATATTTCACACTCTAAATATTCACAAAACAAAATTCAAAAAAAGGAAATCAAGAAATTGTTGATTATCTTTTAACAAGATGCACCTAATGTTAGGAGGACAAGGAGTGTGAGTAACCAAAATCATTCAAAAGAAACAGAAATTTAATTTTAGCCAATGTGTTATAGAAGACAAAGTATGAGAAATGTATATAATAGTATATCATATATTGATTGGAGAAAAAAATTGGTGACATAGTTGAGATAGCAATGAACATTTAACAAGTAGGTAAAATATCCTACTTTGTAAGGGCAATTACTTAATATTAGTACCATTTAAGCACCCAACTTTTTGCTTTCTACTTTGTTTTCTAATTTGGTTTAGTTGTTAACCAGTCAGATTTTGTTTTAATTGAAATCTCAGCATATTATAGTTGCCAAAGTCCAAATCAAAATAGTGCAACCCATTATCTACTAATTGACCAAATCCCAATAAAATAATAATTAATAGTAAATGTTTTGTACAACATTATATATATACACACTAACTTATCATCACATACACTTATTTACTATTAGATGAGTATGATAACAAATCAACTAAATTGTAACTTCTAATTGAAAAAATTGAGTGTCAAATTTCACCATAGAGGACCATAAGTAAATGTAGTTAGTGAAATGAAATCTAATGCTTATAAAAAATCTCTTACTAGTTAATTGCATTCATCAAAATGCAATTGAAAGTATCTATTTCAATCATTTCAATTCCCAACTAATAATTTTCACTTTTTTTGTCACACCCCAGTACCCCACGTCTAATTAGAAAAGGATGCTAAGATCAAGGGGAGTATGAATAACACACATTTCATATGTAATTAAAATAAAAAAGAGTATAGGAAATGAATCATATGTCATTTATTACAAATTTAATGAGGGAGACTGAAAGCTTGCCATAAAGAATCAAAAGGCCTGCCTCAGCTAGATACCTTGAGTCACGCCCAACTAAGCCAAAATAAATCAAACAGCAAATAATAAAATAGGGGATCTCTTTGCTTTATTGTTTTCACAACACCATCTTCCCATAAATGGAAAAAATGGAAAATTTAATGAAAATCAGACTCAATCACCACCATGCTCTTGCTCCCATTAAATCTTTCTGATTCACTTAGTAATAATATCTACTACTCATGAAAATCTCTGAGAAAAGGTTTGAAAGCAGCTAGAAGTGGGAAAAAATGATGAGAGACACTTAAATTTTATTTTGCAAAAAGAGAAAAAAAGAAAAAAAGAAATAAGAATCATGTTCATGAACTGTACAATGACGGTGGTCAGAACTCAGAAGTGGAAACTACTTTTCTATATTAATAAGATAATCAGGTTTTATAAACTTCCTGTGACAATGACATTGTTATATAAATCTGATTTAATTTTAATATTTACAAGCAATGAATGGGTAGAACAGTTACTTGGTATTTGCTTGGTGGCTAAAACACTGTCCACTAAAACACGCATGCTTTTGCCAATTCTTTTCCATAACTCCATCCCAAAGCTAAGAATAATACAATAAAATAAAAGTAAACTAAAACAAAAAAAACTTTAATATATGTCATCTGTACTCATTTCATATATATATTTAATCATTAATTTAATCAAAATCTCTAAAATAAGTCTTTGTTCAGCATGAATATCCCAGAATTCCATTCTACTATTAAATTATATTCAAAAGACAACAAGAAAAATTTAGTTAAATATGACTAACTGAACAAGTATGAAAAGAGGTTCAGTTCAGTTCTTCGTTGATGGATATTCTAACTCCAAAGTCTATCTTACATGAACAAAGCCATAGCAATTTTAGAAGAACTGAATTAGAGTTAGAATCAGAGAAGAATGATAACTGATATTGAAATTATTAAGTAAATAACAACTATAGAGTAAACCATATTACCCCAATTAGCTGTAACTGAACAAATCTAAAAATTGTTCTTGAGAAGAGAACATAGAAAAAAAAAAAAAAGAAAAATACTGAACCAAAATTTTTTAGTCCCTTTTTGGATCAATAACAACCAAGATAATCATCATAATTATAGTGAGAAAAGACTTTCATCTAGGAAAAACCTTCACCGGATTCACAAACTCTGCATCCGAAACCGCGGAATCCTCGAATTGGCTCGCATCATCTTCTTCGGCTGGGGCAGGGAGGTTAAGATCTATGAAACTCTCTCTTCCAAGCTTTGAGGAACTAGCGGTGGCAACCGCGGCCTTTGAGGCCGCGATTGCTTCTGCTTCTGCTTTTACTTCTGCTATTGCTCTAGTAGTGATAGTGGGAGTAGAGACAGTAGTAACATGAGTTCTCTTATGTCCACCGAGAGCTTGACCGGAGGCGAAAACTCGAAAACAAACGGGACATTCATGGATCTTCTTGTTATTGTTATTGCCACCATTGTTGTTGTTACCGTTTTCTACGGAAGCCAAAGCAGAAGAAGCAAAAACTTCATTGTTATTGTTGTTAACATTCTCATCAGCGTGATCCTCTACCACCATGAATTCAGAATCATTATGATTGTTGTAATCCATCTTCATCTTCTTATGACTCGCTCTATGGCCACCCAATGCTTGATAAGACCTAAAAACTTTGTTGCACGTCTCGCATTTGTACCTTCCTCCTCTCACCTTATTCGACTTCGCTTTGTTCTTCACAACCTCATACTCATCACTCTCTTCGCCTTCGTCCTCTTCTTCCTCCTCTTCGTCTTCGTCCTCTTCGTCATAATCTTCTTCTTCCAGTTCTTGTTCTTCTATGTTTATGTTGATCTTGTGATTAATCTTCCAATTGTTACCAGTGTCACGTGACAGCATCATGAGCCATAATGCGATGTCTTCTTCGGTGGTTGCATCAGAAGCCGAACTCGCTGACTCGTTCTTGTTGTTGCCGTTACCGAGTTGGCTCAGTTTCACCTTCTTGCTATTGAAATCATCACCGCCGCCGCCGAGTTTCCACGCTCTTTTGGATCTTTTCTTCGTTACGTTCTTTGAAGACTCCGTTTCGCTCTCTCGATCTTCTTGGAGTATAACCGATCCGGTGTCTCCGGCAGCCACGAACGAGAACTCAGGATCCGCGATCCTGAAGCTTCTCTTTGGATTCTCCCTGAGGCCATAGTACAAGCTCGTATCGTCTTCTTTTCCGAAATAAGATGACGACGACGCCGATGGTGAGAGCGGAGTTGACGACTCAGCCTCGAAGCTGAGTTGAATTGCAGGCGGCGACGGCGGCGGCGATTCGTTCGGCTTTGGAGGGACGTGGAGGTTCATCATGTGAGACCTCATGTGTCCCCCCAAAGCTCTTCCATTAGAGAAGTTTCTGAAGCATAACTTGCATTTGTGCTTCTCCATATTTGAAGAAGAAAAGAAAGAAAGAAAGAAAGAAAGAAAGAAAGAAAGAAAGAATGAACGAATCAAACGAAGAAGAAGAATAAGAAACAGAGCAAAACAGAGAGAGGCGTTCGTTTTGTTCTGTGTTCTGTTTCTTTTTTTTTTCTTTTTTGTTTTATTTTGTTTATAAGCACTTTTTTGGATCTGTGTTTGTTCTGTTTATATGTTGTGTGGGGAGTGTTTTTTTTGTGTGCGTAAAAAGAGTAGGTGCAAAGCATTCTTCCACTTAAGGGAGATATATATACGAAAAAAGGGTTTATAAATTAATTTTTTTTCTTTTTGTTTAATAAGAAAGAAAACAAAATTAAAATATGGATTTCTTTTTTAGAAATGTTAGGAGACGAGAATTCTTTTTAGCAATATTAACCTTACACTTGTACTAGTCACAAAAAAAAACTTACACTTGTACTCAATACTTTATTTTTATTAACTATACCTCATATATTAAAATTAATTATTAATATAAAATATATGTTAAAATATAAAATATTTTACGTACAATCACATTTATTGTTTGAATGACTATTTACGTAGTTAATATAAAAATTAATTATTTTTATTGATATAATATTACGTAATTAGATATATGTGTCAAATTATTTTATATCGTACATTAAAATTAATTTTTTATAAAATATAATTTTAATATATAGTATTATTCTTCCATTTCTCCCTCCTGAGTTTGTAATTTTGTGATTTTTTATTCCTCTTCGCCCTTTTAGGAGGTAGTTTCAACAAAAAAATAAATAAAAAAAAAACGCCACCATGAAATTGATGCTTTTTCTTTTAATTTTGTTAAGTACATGTAACATGCGAGACTTACCCGTTTTCTATTAGTTTTAATTAATTTTATTTATCGTTTTAGAATTATATTCTTCTCACTCAATCTCTCTTTTGCACCTTCAAGGCAGCAACTTTCATTCTTTCTTTATGTTTTTTCAAGGTCAATTTCCAAATGCCCTTTTGTACTAATTCAAGGTAAGTTTTTCTTTTCTTTTATTATTTTTAAGATTCTGACTTTTTAGAAAAAGAAAAATATCAAAATCCCGATCTTCTTCAGGATAAAATCTTGGAAATTGGTAAGGACTTTTCCTCTTATAGTTATTTCAAACACTAAAAATTTAATTTAGTGGGATTTTTTTTTCAAAAAAAATGGAAAGGGGTATTTTAAGAAATTCACAACTTTTTTCAGCTTAAACCAGTGGCGTGCAGCTTGCTTGTCCAAGTCAAGAAAAAAAAAACTGCATTTTTGTTTATAGTTTGTTGTAACGACAAAGCCTTAATAAAATACTTAGCAGAAAGAGAAGGATTACAACTGATTATTAACATTACCTGGCTGTGATGCGTTACACGTAACTATCATCATATATGCCTTTTGTGCTTTTCAGTAGGTAACCCACTGGTTAATGTCATGGTTTTAACTCTTAATTATAAAATTGACCTTAATTAATGAAGCCAAAACCGAATCAGCGTGTTCGTGTGTGTTTTTAAATCAGTAATTGTTACCAGAGTAGCATTTTTATTTCTCTGTTTTAATTTGATTCTGTAATCTGTTATTTTTCTGGCGATGATAATTATAGAGTGCCAATTGTCAGCCTAGTAGATTTTGCTTGTTGGATTGTTCTTTAACCCAGATTTTATTTTTAAAATTGATTCAATATCTCTTCTAAATTAAATTTATATTTTTAAATAATTTTTAAAATTTAAAAATTGAAAAATTAGTGACAAGACGCAGTTAATTAGTTGTATAGAAAGATGTAGGTGATTCCAACCAGAATGATAGGATTGGATATGAATAAAAATTAAAATCTCAATGCCATCTAAATTTAAAATACTGAATAGAATCAAATATTTGGATATTTCAAACTTTGATATGATTTAATCCATAAATTTCTAATCTTTCTAATTGGATAAAAATAATTTTTAATCTTTTTAAAAAAATAAAAAAAATATTTTTTATTTTTTTAAATATATTTATTTCCAAAATACTATTAAACTCTATTTTCTTAAATAATAAAAATAAAACAACCAAACATATATGAATAATAATAAAAATAAAACAATCAAATCTAATTATTCAACCTTAAAACAACAACAACCAAGTAATAACTTGTTATGATTGTTTTATAAAATTGGAAAAAGAATGAAAATGATATTTTATTTGTGATTAATTTTCTTGAATTTTTAGTTTAAACATGTTTTCTTTTGACATTAATAAAAAGTAGTTTTAAGATTTACAATGTCATTTGACTTTTTTTTCTATAAGATTTTCAAAATAGTAAATAGCTGAGTTAAACAATTTTTTAATATGAAAACGGGTAATTGAATATTTAGCATTTTTTTTTACAATCAACCATGCTTAACTCATACTTAGCATTGGATCATAAATGTGAAATGCTTAAACTCATACCTTATTCTTTATATAGAACACAAAAAAAATGTGCGTTAGTTCAGTGCTATAAATAAAATCTTACTCTTATTTAATATCATAAAATAAATTGGGATTCAAATTTTGGTCATGTTTATGTCTCATTTGTTATCCTACCTAAGTAGTTACTAATCTCAATCAAATAATGAAAAGTTAAGACATAGTTAGGGAATTTTTTAGGGGACCCCTTTCTTTTTCTTAAATAAAAAGTTTGGGGTGGATGATAATGGTGTTTTAGCCCCTTAATTTTGGATCTTAGTTTGAAATGTGTGATGGTAATGAAGGGTGAGGGAAAAGGTTGGGAAACTAATTAACTACCCTATCTTTGAGAATGGAGTATTGTATGGGATTGGTGGAAGTAAATGCCGTTTTGTTAGGGTTCAATAGACTCAGTCCCTTCCTTCATATGCTAATAGCTACTCTCATAGTTATTTATATATAATTTTATATGTTGTAAAGTTTGCTTCGTAGCAAACTTGCTTTTTTTTTTCATTTTTCTTTTTTTGTTTTTCAACCTATAGACGCGGTCCTTTCCTTCTTCATTTTTGGCACTCAATTAATTGTAATTTGTTGATTTCATTAATTACACCTTGTTAATTAATAAAAACTAAAGAGGAAAAAACAAATCAACTTGGTCATGAAGTCATGATGGTGAAGAATGCCGTATGCATTGTGTCAAACCTCTTTGCTCTATTTTCCTGTTTTTTTTTTTTCTTTCAAAAGAAAAAATGATTAAATAAACGCATGAATCATTTGAACTTTAGCTACATTAAACATAAAAGCTAAAATTAGGGTTAGTTTAAATTGAGTGTTTTTAAAAATGTTTTTAAAAATCAAACTGATTTCAATATTTGAATATAAATTTATCTTCTTCAAAATTTATGACTGAATAAAATATTTTTAAAAAATTGATAACTTCTCAAAAAATAATTGTTCACATTATTCTATCTTGATTATTGATAAAATCTCTTCGAATTCAAAATTCAAGTGTTACAAACTTACAATAGATATAAATTTTAAGACTTTAAAAATAAATTTAAATTCTGCATAGTAAAAGTCACAAAAATAATTTTTATAAGTAAAAAATTACGTGATATACCCAAAAAAGTGTGCACCATGCCAAGATGATTGTTAAACTGTTTTGAATATGAATAGGTCAATAAAAATCTGCATCTAAATAGGACCTCGTTGTCTTTGTGCAAATACCATTTAAGTAAATGTAGTCATTTAGTTTACACTAGTACTGTGATAGTGTATTTAATTTATTGCCTCAGACTTCTTTGGCATGAAAATGCATTCAATACTTTAAAGTCAAGAAGAAAGTTGGGAGTTAGGACTTTGAGAAGACTTACGACTGAGAAGTGGGTTGGAAATAATTATCTTGATTTTAACAATTTGTATATAAATGAAAACAAAATGCACTTTTTAAAAGAAAATGTATATTTCATTTTTATACGTAGACTTCATTCTATAATTATTATATTCATTTTTAACAATGTAACCGATGATTTTTATGGTTATTATTACCGACTTAATAACCAAACAAGAAAGAATTAAAGAAATGTCTCGATCATAAAGAAAGTTATTAAAATCTTGAAATAAAACTTATATGTAAAGTATGAATTGTGAATACATGAAAATCACATGGTAAACATGAGTTTCTTTTACAAGTACGCTTTACTACTAATCTATATTAAAAATTATGTTGGTATTTTAACTCCTAATTATAGATCTATAATTCTATATAGATTCATCTAAACTTAACATGTTTAAATTTAAAACATTCTTAAATTTCACATTAAAAAACGAAATTCTCCCTTTTAAAAGGTTTAAGCCCATCCCCCTGCTTTCAAACATAAATATATAAGACTCATAAATTTTTATATTAATTTATGAAATTCTAAACTATTTCTTTTTAAAAATGCATAAGTCATAAATTATTTTACTTTATATGTTGTTTAATAATTATTCTTATTTTAATACAAAAATTGAAAGCTTTTTTTTTGGGCTTAATTTTTATATATATTACATAGACAATTTTTTTTTACTCAACGATCTAATATCTTGAACATCTTATAAAATAAATATATAATTGAGTGATGGCCTAAAATTTTCTTATACCATAAATGTATATCAATTAACCTCTTTTTTTTTCACTATTGTATATATAACATTATTCTTTTGCAATCTTCATCTTCATTTTTGTGCATACTAGAAATCTGGCATTAAGAAGCAGATTCTCTTATTTGGAAATTTTTATTTCACTATGCTTAGTAATTTAGCATAATTTTTTTTTTCACGTTGACATACTTTTTCGTTTACTGTTAATCACTTCAATGAATGGAAGTATGGAACAACTGGCTTATAAATTCCTAATAATGCTCTACCTTGGGCCTTCTTGAAGTGGTCCATTGCTAGTTGGGCTATAGCCCAATTTGTAAACAACATGCTCTTAAGATAGCAGTATAGTTATCAAAATCGAATTCCTAATAGGCTAATACCAACGCAAGTTGGCACAGATGGATGAAGGTCTGTGTCCCTTAATCATCTCTCTCAGATTCGATACTCATCTGCAGTATCTGAAGAATTAGTCATTAGCTTTTGGCCTGATGGATACTCTGGTACAAAAAAAATCGAACTCCTAATTAATCCGATTATTGTAAAAATATTTAAAATTTTTTATTATTATATTTTTAAAATGTATTCTTACAACACAAATTTGTTAAATCTATAAAATAAAAATTAAATAGTAAAAATTTATAATTTAATATAATATCTATATATATCATATAAAATTATAATAGAACATTGTTATTGAATGATAATAAAATTATATGATAATTTTAATGAATTCATTTATATTATATATGGTTGTTGGCATCATATATAGTAACAACAAACTTGGTCGAGTGTATAAAGTGAGTAAGGCTACAGAAGAGGTTATTGGTTCCGTATCTCAGTTTGTTGTTTTGTTTTTGAATTTCTTAAATAGGATTCGGTTCACAGACTTGGTTAGGGTTCAATTATCTTTGCCTTGCAATATCATATTTGAATTGGATAATTTTTTTAGATAATTCAATCTGATTCAAATTCAAACAGTTAAATTAGATTGGATTTGCAGTTTTTTTTGACAAACAAATCTGATTCAAATTTAAACGGTTGAATTAGATTGAATTTATAATTTTATAAATTTAAAAAAAAATAAATATGCATAACAAATTTCAATATCAAATCTTAAATAAATAATAATAATAATATAATAAATCTAAATCGTATCTTAAAAAATCAATAATAATAATATAAAATAGAAAGTAAATTATAAATTGGTTAAATGGACAATTGAGCTGTCGGAATACGACATCCAATACCAATCCCGAAGAGTTATCAAATCTCAAGCATTAGCCGATTTTATTGCAGAATAAACCTTAGAAGAACCAGGTCCTACGGATAACAAATAGACACTATATGTCGACGGAGCTTCAAACAGCAAGGGCTCCGAAGCAGGAATACTACTTGAGGACGAACAAGTTACAACCTTAGAGCAATCTCTACAATTTACTTTCCATGCGAGCAATAACTAAGTAGAATACGAAGTACTAATAGCAGGACTACAACTGGCCTACACAATGGGCATAATACAGCTAAGCGTCAAATGTGATTCCTTACTCGTAGTACAACAGGTAATAGGTAATTTCCAGGTAAAGGATCGATTATTAGAAAAATACAACATCATTGTCAATAATTTTGCCAACGGTTTCCAAAATTTTGATATATCACATATACCTCGGGAACAAAATGATAGAGCAGATATCCTTTCAAAATTAGCAACAACAAGAAGTCAAACTAAGACACCTATATTATCCCAACTAACGCTAACAACAATTTCAAGTATCTTGCAGGAAGATGACTGGCGAACACTTTTCATAAGTTACTTGCAAATAGGTGACATACCCGACAACATTCAAAATAAAAGAAAATTCAAAAGAAGAGCAAGTTTTTACACACTACTCGATACAGAGCTATACAAACGAGGCTTCGCAAGACCTCTCCTTAAATGCCTAAACACGGAGGATGCCAAGTTAGCAATGGACGAAGTCTATGAAGGAGTATGCGGAACACATATAGGAGGCCGAAGTTTAGTCTCCAAAATTCTCCAAGCGGGTTATTATTGGTTGGCGTTACAATAAGACTGCATGCATAAAGTTAAACATTGTGACCACTGCCAACATCATGCTCCAATCATCCATAACCCAGCCGAGCAGTTACACTCGTCCGAGGTAAGCTGGCCATTCAACAAGTGGGGGCTAGACATCCTCGGACCTTTTCCGCCTGCTCCAGGCCAGGTTAAATTTTTAATTGTTGCTATTGACTATATTACAAAGTGGATAGAAGTAATACCATTGGTAAAAATAACTTTCGAAAAGATGATTTCTTTTGTAAGGAAAAACATACTCTGCCGATTTGGTATTCCTCAATCCATTATAACCGATAACGGTAGACAATTTATAGATAAAAATTCACAAACTTCTTACGAAATTTCAAAATAGTTCAACAATTCTCGTCTGTTGAACATCCACAAACTAACGGTTTAGCCGAAGCTGCCAATAAGATCATTTTACAGGGCCTTAAAAAGAAACTCGAAGACTCAAAAGGAGAATGGGCCGAGTTTATCTCTGAAGTACTGTGGAGCTATAACACAACAGAATAATCATCAACAAGGAAAACCCCTTTCAGGTTGGTATACGGATGTGACGCCATGCTACCCATTGAGATCTCCCTACAAAATCTTAGAACTACAAACGTCAACTAAAGCGACAACATCAAAAATAGAAAAACCAAGCTTGACCTCGTCGAAGAAAGTGAAACAAGTCAGCACTACAACAACTAGCTGCTAGATGAGCTATAGCTCGGAAATGCAACAAAAAACTCAAATCGAGGACATTTTTAGAAGGGGGCCTCGTTCTAAGGAGAATTGAAGATGTACGAAAACCACAAAGACACAGCAAGTTAAGTGCCAATTGGGAAGGCCCGTTCTGGATCCAAAAAGTCATTGGCAAAGGAGCCTACAAACTACAGAAGCTTGATGGAACTATCCTAGCAAACAATTGGAACATATCTTCTTTAAGAATGTATTTCAGTTAGTCTATAAGTCGGACACGGTGATGCACTCTTTTTCCTACTACCAGATTTTATCCCTAAGGAGGATTTTGCTGGAGAGGTTTTAATGAGGCACACCACCCCGCACTCTTTCAATAATCATATTACAATACAACATACATAACTTACTTTTAATTCTCTATGCTACTCGGCCGAATACTACCAACAAACAATACTAACTCGAAAGTACGAATACTCAAAAGCATTTTCCCACAAAAATAAACATGTTATATAAACACGCAACCAAATCTTAACATTATCAAATTTGTTTGGCTAAAGCCAGCAGTTCAAAATAAGAACATTAAACAGAGCTAACGGCTATAAGCCTAAAAGTTCCAAAACACATACGCAAAAACAACAATCTACTATAGCTAAACATTTGGGTTTTCACCCTCCCCTTCAACACCATCATCATCATCAACCAACTCATCGCCAACTACAAATTTACACGGATCCATCGCAGACAAATCAGCAGCAGGCACTAGAAGTTTTGCTTGCTCAACCGCTCTCTCAAAGCCAGCAGCGAACATCTCGAGCCCATGATCCTCCTTCTAAGTCTCAAGCTGTTTCTTCTCAACACCAAGAACTATCAACCTAGCATCCAAAGTAGTCTTCTCCTCACCAAGCTTTTTCCCAACATCCTCGGTGACTGTCAATTTCCCTTGCAAAGAATCCACCAAATCCAGATCAGTACGAAGCTTATCCCCCTTCTCCAAATTATCCTGCATTAGCTGATCAACCGTGGCTCTGTCAAAAGTGTCCCTAGCATGTTTTAGCTCTTGAGTTTGACCAATGGAAATCAGCCAAGCTCCCATCACCTACAAACAATAAAAGCAAATCAGACAAAAATAACACAAATGCAAACAAGAAAACCTACAAAACAACACTTACCTGCAGATACTGGCAAACACCAACATCCCCAACACCGTGAACAAGTTTGATGTCGGCAAGGCTCTGACAATACTCATCAGTGACTATAGTAAATGGAAAATGTTCACTCCACAGCGAGGTCAAGTCCTCATCCCTTGTATAGCCATGCAGCGCCTTCTAATTTGCCGTAAACTTTTTCACGACCTCTAAATCAATATCTTTCCCGTCGAGCTTATCCCCGGCCAACTACACTGGCCTCTCCTTTTTTCCTTCACCCTTTTTTCACTTAAAACTAATTTTCTTAGCAGGCGATAGCTTATCAACCTCGGCACCTTTCTCTGCCATAATATGACTACTCGAACCCTGCTTATCAACGTTTTTAGTCTGAAAATAAAACAAATAAGCAACAAAGGAATTACAAAACAAAACAAATCATATGCAAACAAAGAACACACAATAATTACCTATATATCCAACCAATGCATCCTTATCCGTCTCCAACTCAAGAAGTTCAATGACAGACAATTAACCAGAAGAGGATATATGATTAACTAAAAACTCCACAATTATCTCATTCCTATATTCCATCCCATCTATACCAAATATCTGCCTAGGCCTCGGAACCTAGAACAAAGGAAACCTCTCCAACAGACACTCATCAACGAACCAAGGAAATTCACCCTCAGCGACACCAATCTTCCAAAACATAGACTTAAAACCCTTATAAGAAGACCATACAAACTAAAAATGGCACGACCATGGGCACTGGCCAGATTCAACTAACAAACTCGTTTAACCCCCTTACACTGAAACAATGCAAAAAAGACTTCCAACGAAGTCTCGATCTCTAAATACCCCATCAGAATCTCAAAAGCTCTAACAAACACCCAAGAATTAGGGTGCAACTACGACAGTGCACACTTAAGCTGCATCAACACGCCATGTTCAAACTCAGAAAAAGGGAACTTCACACCTAAGTCAACAAAAACACAACTATACATGAAGAAGAACTCAAACCCCTCCTCGCGATGAAAGACGCGATCATTAGCACTGCATGGCACAAACCTAAGTTTGATATCACTACCTTCTCTAACCCACGAAGAAACTAACCCTAACTGCGATACACTCTGCTCGTCATCAAACACAAAAGCATACCCCTTGACCGACTCCGCCACCCAAGAAAACGAATTTGCAGGATCCCAAACCTACACATCTTCCACAATTTTAACCTCCTTCTTACCACTAACAGCTATCTTTATCTCAACCTTTTTTCCCTTCTCCATTTCGAAAACAAACATGCACACAGAAAACAAAAAGACAACAAGAGAAGAGAAACTAACCTTTCTTACTCATCTTCCGCAAACACAACTGAAAAGGAAAAAACCTCAAAAGCGGATACTCAAAGAATCCAGCAAAAACCACCCACCATCCCACTACTTCACACCTTCTGTAAACGTTACACCTTCAAAAGCAAACCCCAGCCGTTGATGATAAAACCAAAAACGCAAATCAATGGCGATATCTCACCGTCGTTCCAATTACTAACATGCATTAAATGAAACTGTCTTTTCCGACATTCTCTCTCTCTTCTAAAAACACTCCCGAAAGGATTACCACAAAAATTCAAAAGATTGACCTTTTCTTCTTTTGAAATTCGACAATAAACGAGTTAAGTTTGGGGGCTCCGAGCTATAGCTCGGCACATCAAAACATCAAAACCACCACACTCCAAAGTCGCTAGTGACAAACAACCTACCTCAGATCCTCGTTCCAAGCCATAACTCATAAAAGCTTAACTTTCTTTATAGCCCGACTTCCGAAACAGGTCAATCTTGGGGGCTATGATCCGTTAGCTAAACCGGTCCATACCAATAATCTCGAAACCAGAATCAACACACAACTCTCCCGCAAATCTCTCCATAGAATTACTAAGACCCCGCCCAAACCGGTAACAAACGATACGGATAACTGCCTTCAGTAACTCCATTATATACAAGTGACTCACTTAGTCACAGATACGCAACGGAACGTCTCCATTCACACATGAACACCGTCCTTTTAAGTTTGCTAATAGCTAATTATTAAGAGTGTGTCACAAAAAAGAAAGAGGCTACAATATATCAAGAGCCTCTTGGTAGAACCGTCCCGCCATAGACTCATAGTTCACATTATAGGTGCTAGAAGAAATTGAAAAATGTTCCACACAAAAAAATTTTAGTAAAACAGAAAAATGTCCGAACTAATATCTTAGTATAAAAAAACAATTAATTAATATTAGTTTAACATATAAAATAATATTAAAAATTAATAATATATTTTTTTAACAATACATTACATGTACTTTCTTCTCTCCAAATATTAGAAGATAAGTACAAAGGTATTAACTTTTCAAAAAAAAAGAAAAAAATTAAATTTTATTATGCTCAGACTTGTTAACTGTAATAACATTTTGATATATAGATAAAAAAAAACTAAAATTGTTCATTTTTATTTAATAAATAATGAATACAATAATTGAATTGGTTGTAACCTAGACACTTTCATTTTTAATAATTAATTATAAGTATCTAAAATAAGGGGAATAGCTATACAATTATAAAATGATTTCACCATTATTCTATGAATTTTTCTTTCTATATCTTTCAAAAAAATTACTTAGAAGTTTTACTAGAAGATAAATGTTATGTATGTAGTATTATAGCAATAAAAAAAATAAAGAAATTAAAAATGCAATTGATTTGTAAATGAGTAAGTTGAATATTTTTATTTATTTATTTAAGATTTTGGTAATTATTTTCACGAAAGTATTTTTATGTGAAGACCATATTGTAAATTATTAAATAATTTATTTAAATATATATATCAAACATATCAAATTATCTAACAATTTACTATATCTTCACACAAAGATGTCTTATAGATTTAGAATAACCACTGAAAATTTTATCACTAAACCTTATTTACTAATAAACCAAATTGGCATAGATAGGAGACACATCATTAGCCTTCTCAAATTGCAAGTATAAATTATTTGCAATGATTAGAGGTTGTCTCGTGGTTAGAGCTTCTGCTACTGTGCTAGACTACATATAATAGTTCAAATTCGATGAGTTTCTGCTGTCAAATATATACATAAGAAATCCAATGGATTTACAGGACTTCAAGTCGCTGTTGTCATCAACTTTATTTCCAATCAAGCTCTCTATGATCATTCAAGTGGCACATTGTTTTCTTCTTCTGTAATTCACCCCCAAGTGTTTGATGAAATGCCAAAAAGAATTTGCAAGGCATAGAGACGAACAATGGGAATCCACATTATGAAAGTTTTGATCAAACAGAAGCACTCATTTGGTTTCTCAATCTCCATTCGATCAAAAACTACGTCGGCTCAGTATGTGGCCTCGAGAGTTCGAGACCCTACATTTGAGAAGCTCATGGACAAGTACAAGAGCCTCTTCAAAGTCATTGCCATTCAAGATCTCATCCTCGCAAACCCCAGGAATCCGTCCGTGTCCATTGACTTCCTCTCCAGGCTCTCCCAGAAACTCCATCTCAACCGCGGTGCCACTTCCTTCCTCCGCAAGTTTCCTCACATCTTCCAAATTTATTATGACCCCTCCAAGTTGCAGCCTTTTTGCAGGCTCACAGATGCTGCTCTTGATGTTTCCAAGCAGGAAGAGATGGCTATTAATTCTTCTTTGCCAATGGTGGTTGATCGATTGGTTCGGATATTGTCCATGTCTGCGTCCAAGACAGTTCCCCTTCGCGCGATTTTCAAGGTCTGGAGGGAGCTTGGTCTGCCTGATAATTTCGAGGACTCAGTTATATCTGCAAATCCTAGTGTTTTCAAGCTGTGTGATGCTCATGAACCTAACACTCATTTGTTGAAGCTGGTTGAAGGTGTTCCTCGAAATGGTTTTAGAGCAGCCATTGAGGATTGGAGGGTTGTTGAGTGCTGCAAGGAGGATTGCAATGTAAGGACAGAATTGCAGTTCAGTTTCAAGCACGGGTATCCTCCAGGGATGAAACTAGGCAAGAATTTCAAGGCCAAGGTGAAAGAATGGCAGACTTTGCCATATGTTGGGCCTTATGAGGTGGTTGTGGTGGAGAAAAAGAAGTCTAAGGCAGCATTGATGGCCATGGAGAAACGAGCAGTGTCAATTGTTCACGAGTTCCTAAGTTTAACTGTGGAGAAGATGGTAGAAGTTGAAAAGATCAGCCAATTCAGAAAATGGTTTGGGATTGACTTCAACATAAGGGACCTGTTCTTGGATCATCCCGGGATCTTCTATCTATCAACAAAGGGGAAACGACATACCGTTTTCTTGAGGGAAGCTTATGAACGAGGTTGTTTAATTGAACCAAATCCTGTATATGTTGCAAGGAGAAGGCTTCTTGATCTTGTTGCTATGGGACGTCGTGGTCGTTCTTCTATTAATTCGAATTTGCAGGATGAAAGCAGCAGCAACGACAATGACGACATTGGAGAAGAGGAAAAATAGCGAAGGCATGGCTCATTATCTTCTTGAGCGATAAAGGTTTGTTAAGATTCCTAGTTTATTTTTGATCATCCATTTCCAACATAAGTCCTAGAAAATAGAAATATAAAAGGAAAAAACTTTGATTGTTAACTTGAGTAAACCAGTTTATGAGAAGCTATGCTCTACTATAGCAGAATAAATGGATGAAAGTTAATGAGCATAAGGTAACTCCAACATGTTACCATGGCAATATTTTAAAAATCTGGAGTTACAATATTTTGACAATGAAGAATGCAGGCATTTTGTTGATTTTGATCCATGCTTTCCAAAGAAGCTTTGCTGCACTCTTCACTCTTTGGTGACAAGTACCGTGAATTCCTTGCTTTGTTTTCAAGATTATGGCACCTGAAGTTATTTATGTCGGAAAGGCATGGAAGTATATGTATATCTGTCTCTGTGTTGAACAATAAACATGAGTAGGTGGTGCTAATTTAAAGAGAGATCGAAACACTGCTGGTGGTTAAGAATTAATTATCAATGGTCATAGGTTGCTCAAAAACATTTCAAATGTGTTTGCAATGAGTATAACTATTTGCCTTTGTCGGCTTCTGTAGTATTATTCAAGAAATTTGATGGCTTAGAAAGTGTATATTTAACAGTAAGAAACTAAGCATATTGTGATTTGTGAATCTTTGATATTTTTTTTAGCAGTTTTTTATCTGTAATAGTTTGGCGCATTTGTAGGAGACACAAAAGGGGCACTGGATTGGAGACAACACAGGTCAGGTCATAATAAGAACATAAACAAGTCTCAAGTGCACTATTTTAATTCTGCAAAAGGGGCTAGAACATTTTGTCATTTTCCCACATACATGCTCCCCACATCATTTAATTCCTGCAAACTATAAAAGCAAAGATATTGTTATTAATAATTTTTTTAATTAAATGCTCAAGAAACCTAGCTAAGTGCCAATTATGAATGCGTTATACTATAGTGAATAGTGATTTTGAATGAAGAATGAAGATAATTCATTTTATAAGAATAAAGGTCAAGAAGAAAAAGATTAAGTGCAACGTACATATTTATTAATTTAGTAAGAATCTTACTCTAGGCGATTTTCATTATAAATTGTTAGAGGTGGGCAGTCAATATTTGTATTAGTATATTGGTAGCTAAGTTTGCCCTTTGATTATCATCGTCAAAATTGTTCGGCTAAAAAATAGAAGAACAAAAAAATATATCTTTTACCTCAAATTGCACCTTTTTTTTTTGTGATACATTAAATAGCACTTTAACATAAACATGGACCCTTTTACTCCCCAATCTAAAAATGTCACCTTTACTGCTTGGAGCGTGGACTTACATATTTGACTATCTTTGTTTCTTCCCAAAATGTAAATACAAAAGAAAATAATCTATCTAACCAATATCTTGTGTAACAATGACTTTGCTTCTATTTAGTATTTATACTCTCTCCTTATAAATAATTTATTATTTTGAAAATTTGATAGAGCAACAAATAGTTTATTTAATTGAATTGCACTCTAGTTTCTTGTACTAATCTTCTCTTTGCTATTAAAGTGGACTAATGTCTGTCAAATTTGGCTCTCTCTTCATGTGATAATTGAGTATAGCACTTCTCTCCATCTTCCCTACTCAGCTTAAGATCCACCTACAAAAGATATTGTTTGATACAATGATAATTGATATCTAGAAAATGATAGTTTTTTACTTTGGAAATGAGAAGAAATTAAATGAATTATTGCTTACATATGAATATCCTGCAATACAGGATTCTGATGCAAAGCTAATATTGTCTCCCAAAGAGAAGATTAGTGTAACAAATTAATGCATCATAAATGAAACCTTGTATGAACAATGTAATGATCTTAACAATGACTATATTCTGTATATCTTTGGGGTTAGAAATACAAAGAATGATGGATATAAAAAATATGATTATGCTTAGTGTGTATTAAAATTAGCAATCAATATAAAATACATGTTAAAAATAATGTCATGAAATTACTTATTCTAAAACTTAAGCTAATAGAAAAAGATAATATTAATGGTTATATCTCTAATAAATAAATTAAACTACACATATATTTATATACAAATATATTGGTGACTGATTTTAGTAAGCTAATTTTAGTATATGAATAATATTTTTGTAAAAAATATTTATTTTCTGATATTTTTTGTTAAAAAACACAATTTTTTTTTTTAAAATATTCGTTTTCGAATTTGATGGAGCATACAATGCAATTCTATCATATTTAAATTAAAGTTTTGAGATGTACAAACTATAAAGAAAGTGAATCATACTACAATAATTTACAGAAAATAAATATTAATGACATATATATACCTAGTAATAGGTTGCTGACACCTTCTCGAGAAGAGGTATCAGCAGCTTGGGCAATCTTAGTTAGATCCCTTTGTATTTAGCTTCCCTTCTTCCCCCTAACATTGCAACCTTCAATTAAGGCATTCCAAAAAGATATAATTAACATTAGAAGATGATGCTAAGCAATTTTATTAATTGCTTTTAAAACAATGAATCCTATCTAATTCTAACTCATATTAATCACTTAATTAATAGACTAAATACACTACAATCAACTTGCTAACTTAAGCTTGCATCACATGATTTTGTTAGAGTTTGCAACTTGTGTGATACTTTTGGATTAGCTAGGCTCGACTTAAAGTATAGATAGAGGTCTATGTGAGCGATAATCACAATATAAAAAATCAAATTAAATATGTTTTCATATTTTGTAAAGTAAACTAATACGCTTCTAAATAAAATTAGATGAAAAATTAAAAAAAATAAAAAAAATGATAGAGTATGTCTAGAAGTAATAATTTTTGGAATTGAGCTGATTTTAATGAAGATGAATTGAATTGGATTAAATGTGATAACTTTGTAAATTAAATATTAAGTTTGGACTAAATGATAATGCGAATTGGTTTGCAAATATAATCAACTTTTATGATTAGATCCAAAATTAATAAGAATGGAAGTAATTTGGGTATATGATGTTATATTTTTGTTATTTATCTTTAATTATATTACATAATCATATAGAAAAAGAGTCTTTTAGCTTAATTCATCTTAGATTTTAGATGTTGTGGAGAAATTTAGTGTTACAAACTGAATTTAAAAAAAAAAGTGATCATCGAGTATTTTTTATGTACTTTTATTATAATTAATTACTATAAATATTAAATTAATAAAAAATAATATAATAAGAATTTTTTCGAATAAAGAAAAAGAATAACTCATATGACCCATTTGACGGAAACAATCGATCAACATGTTTATAGTAATGGAGTTAAAGCAATGCCCTGAATTCTAACAGTGAAAAAAAAAAGTGAAATAGCAGTGAAAGTGTTTCTCCCAAATAAGAGAATTAAGAAGCTTACCAATTTCAATATAAGAAAGTATGTGGCCGATTCATGAGGTAATTGAAAGAAAAAATAGCATCATCAACATTAAGGATACAATATTAGTGAGTTAAATAATTAAGATATAAATTTATTTCATAATAAAAAATAATACGTATAAAATTATTAAAATACATATGTTATATATATATATATATAATTTTTTAAAATTTTGAGGGGTGGAAATCACTAATCGTCCATCTCTAAATCCGTCCCTAATTGCAGCTCTTATTTGTCCTATCTTATAAAGTTCGTTGATTAAGGTGCCATATGTAACCTCGTTAAGCTGATATTTTTTTGCTCTGAAAATTCCAAATCCGACTTAACTAGTAATGCACAAGCTTGTCATGAGTGTTGTCAAAATTATGATATTCAATTGATAACCCATCCTAAAAACGGTTATTTAAATTATTTTTTATTAATTTAATATTGATGATAATTAATTATAATAGAAATACATAAAGAGTACATAAAGTTATTATAAAATATTTTTTTTCAGTTTTTTTTCACTAAATTTAAAAATTTTAAATGAATAAAAAAATTAAAAAAATTATAATTAACCTTAATACTTCTTATGTACTTCTATTAGAATTAATTATCACTAATATTAAATTAATTAAAAAATAATTTGACTAATAAAAATCTTGCCAAATAAAAAAAAAATCCACATAATTCATTTAACAGAAACAATGAATCAACATGCTTAGAATAATGAAGCTAGGAGCAATATTCCTGTACTCTAATTGTGAAAAAAAAAAAAGTGAAACTGCCGTGAAAATATTTTTTCCTGACAAAAGATATAAAAAGTTTACTAATTTCAACATGAGAAGAGGATGGCGCCAATTGATGAGCGATTGAAGGAGAAAACATCATCATCAACATTAGGATTGAATTCAAACACGGTGTTATCATCAAGATTAGGTACATGAGAATAATAGAAATGGTGAGAATAGAAGAAGGAGAAGGGAGCAAGAAGTAAAGTGCTAGTGTTATCTAGATTATTTTTGTATTTGTTTGATATTAATAATAATTAATTATAATAAGAATATATAAAAAATATATAAAACTAAATATAAAATATATTTTTTTAATTTTTTATTTTTATTCATTTTAAAAATTTTATTATATTATAATTAATTATTATTAATATTAAATTAATAAAAAATAATTTAAGTAACAATTAGCATGAAACCTTCCAAACACAGTGTTAGACAAAATATAATTTTTATAAAAAAATTATCAAAAGAAATAATTAGTTACTTGGTAATGTTTCTATATATAATATTTATATTTATATGTCTCTATATATAATATTTATATCTATTTTAAATTAAATTAGATCATTTTACAGTTGGCTATCTATTTAATTTTTGAAATTCACAAGAGATGCGGAAACAGTTACAAGAAATTCAAGTTTTCTGTAAGTGGGGTATAAATGGTAGCTGTTAGCTGACATTAGATTAGTCTATAAATAGAGTCTTAAGAAAATATTGTAGGCAGTTCAGTTCTTCTTGAAAAACACTTAGAAATTCAAAACGCTCTCAACCCTTTGGCATCCCAAACTAAAATTGGGAATCTTAAGTAATTCCTTTGAACTCAAACACTTGTACTTTGTTTTTTCCTAGTTTTATTAATAAAATTCCTCTACTTTTACATCTTCTTCTCTTTTACGTTCATGTTTCTTCTTTCATCTTCTTTTTAATTTCCTGTTTGTTTCAATTTCTGCAATTTATTTTGCCACCGACACCTTGCATTTATATGTTTATTTGTTGCTTTTATTCCTTTTAATATTATTTGACGTTACAATTGCGACATTGAGATACCCATATTTTCTTTTAAACATTAACAAAAATTTGAGTAAAACAAGTTGGCACGCCCGGTGGGACGTTGTCAATAAATTGTAATTGTCAAAAGGAAAACCAGGAGTTTTTGAGTTTGCATGTGGTTGCGCAGTGGTAAGTTCGTGTGTCCAGAGCCAAGGAAATTAGCGTTAGTTGACATGTCAAATACTTCTACAGCATCTTCTTCTACTTCTAGTGATGAGATTAGAGGAAATGAATCCGGAAATTCTCCTGTGATTTCAAACGCAGAGCCTACCTTGATGTCAGTAAGGCATGATGGCGTTGGCCATGTCCATACAGGGTTAAATGCAACTCACATAAATACTGTGGGGTGGCCGCCATATGACTTGCCACCGGGGTATGTCCCCTCCATGGTGACACAAGGATTGTATGTGCCTCTCTACTCAACTTTTCAAAATCCTATTTATCAAAATCCATATGACATGTCAAATGTACCTGTTTCTGGGGCGTCAGGTTCACACTTATCACAACAAAATTTTTCACATGCTATTAATACAGGAAATAACAGTGCATCTAATTCTACTACATCCACTGTCACTAGGGTTGAAAATTTTTTACCTGTATTTCCTGACATGTCAAGAGCAATGCCTATTAATCAACCTAGTCAAACTGTAGGATCTTTAGCAAATATTAGGCAATAGATGGATGAAAGCCACCATGATCTAATAAACATGTTAACTCATCAAGTGGTGACAGTTTTAAATCCTCTTTTAGAAAACACAAACACTAGAATTGAACAATTAAATAGGCAAGTCAATAGGATTTCTACTGTGGTAAATTTAGAAGAAAATGACAACTTGGGTTTAAGATTTGATAATGTCAATCAGAACGGTGGAGCAATTCCTAATTATGATGTTCATATGCCTAGACATGGTCAAAATGCTGATGATATGTTAGAAAGACTTAGGCAAAACAACTTAGGGGGGCATTATAATCTAGCAAGAAATGTCGAACAAGTTTTAAACCGTTTGAGATTTAATGTTGGTTGCTTAAATAGGCCATATTTTGTATCTGCTTTTCCTGAATGTGTCTAACAAGCAGAGCTCCCAAGTGTAAAACCCGGTTAATTAACGGCTAATTAACCCATAAATGAGAATTTATTCTAGAAAGCCTAAAATGTGATTTTTATGGCTAAATGTGATAGAGGATATTGAGACGAGAATTTTGGTACCAATTTTATAGAATTCGGACCAAGATTGGACCGAACGGGCCAAACCGGGCCAATTGGACCCAAAGTGGGCCCTTGGCCCAACATAACTTAACCAAAACCCTAGTTTTCAGCACTCTCTCTCCTCACACAACACCAAACACGCTGAAAAGAGAGGAAATGGGGGGAAGAACACTCTCTCAAACCTCTATCTCTCACTTGATCTTCAAACCACCATAACTTTTGATCTAGAGCTCCGATTGCCGCCCCGTTTGCGGCCACGCGTTCACCGCGGAGAGCTCTACAAAATTCATACAATG
>NC_029773.3:85003124-85003988 GCF_000817695.3 Arachis duranensis | reverse complement strand
TCCATGCCGTTCGAAGAACGGGTGAAAAATGATTTAAAATGAGAAAGTTAAGTCCGTTGGAAGATTGGGGTTCAAATTGGTAAATTCTGCAGCTTTTAACTTAGAAAATTTTTAGCAGAATGACCCCTTGCGCGTGGGCGCACTTGGTGCATGCGCGCCGTTCTTCCCGAAAATGCCATACACGCGTACGCGTGATGTGCGCGGGCGCGCCGATGGTACTGCACCCAATGCCCAGCCATTTTCCAGAGAGTTATGCCAGAACTGTGCCAATGTTGTGCCTGGGGCACGAGAACACCCACGCGTACGCGTGGTTGACGCTTGCGCGTCGATTGGCATTTGTTTAATCCACGCGTTAGCGTGCATGACGCTTGCGCGTCGATGAAGTTTTGAGGCCATTCATGCGTGCGCGTGGAGTGCGCGTATGCGTGGACCTATTTTCATCCCAAAGTTGATTTTTGAGTATTAAAAGCCAAATTTCATACTTCTAAGCCTCCGATCTCACCACTTATATCTTAAATCAATATGATATGCCTAGCTATTAGAAATGGGCTAGTAAATGAGGTAACTTGCGAGTGAAGCAAGGGGAAAATGAATAATCAATGAGGATCATTGATGATTATGTGAGATGTGGAGGATGGTGGTGGAAGTGCTTGTTATGCCATTGGCCGAAGGGCCGTAATTGTTTATGAATTGGCTGGTTCTGGATTGAACCGTGAGCCGGAATAGCTGTGTATGCTATGGATATTGGCTGGTTATGGATTTAACCATGAGCCGGAATGGCTGATATGGATGTTGATCCATGGATGAGAATTCATGCATGTTTATGCTGAATTATTGATAATTGTGATTTGCACTTCCACTATC
>NC_029773.3:85000695-85002262 GCF_000817695.3 Arachis duranensis | reverse complement strand
GTATTTGTGTCCCTTTGGGTTTCCTTGGGGTTTTCCTTATTTTTTTATCATATGTATATATTGTTATGCTCGGACCGGTTATCTTCGCAGCCGGATCTTGAGTCTTGATATTCCTGTTTTTGACACTCCTTTGTATATATATAATCACGCGTTGGATTATCCTTGTTCGTTATGTTATCGATCGGAGTGTTGCGCTTTCGAGTTGCGATTTTTGTTTACCCCTTTTTCTACAAAGGCTCCTAGTTATAATCAATCATTCATACTACTATATGTACTAAACTTTTATTTTTTTGAGGTCGTAATACCTTGCCATCTTTGAATTATGACTTAAGCATAAGACTCTGTATGGTAGGGTGTTACATTATGGTATCAGAGCAGTTCGTTCCTGTAGAGCCTGAGGGATGGACTGATTATGCTTCTTTGCATTCTCTGTGTGTGTGTTATGTGCTGTTAGTATATCTGCTTGATATAATTGGCATAAACGTTCATGAGCATGCATTTGGGACTTTGAAGTACTAGACTTCTGATATTGAGACTGATCAACTTAATATCGATTGTTTGGTATGTATAGGGACCAGATGGCGCCTCGTGGACGCGGTAGAGGTAGTGCGAGAGGTCGTACTAACGCTCGTGCACCGGAGCATAATCCTAATGACCCGATGAACTTTATGACTGCGTTGGAGAACATGGCTGCTGCTATGCAAGCCACTGCTGAGGCTCTTGGTCAACAGATGAACAACCATGGTAATGATGGAGGTGGAGTTCAAGGTCCGATGACGTTGGCAAACTTTTTGAAGGTTAATCCACCTAAGTTCAGGGGAACTACTAGTCCGACTGAGGCTGATACATGGTTTTAGGCTATAGAGCGAGCGCTGCAAGCGCAAGTGGTGCCTGAAGGACAGCGTGTCGAGTTTGCTACCTATATGCTTGTCGGTGAAGCGTCACATTGGTGGCAAGGTATCCGACGTCTTCTGCAGCAGGGTGATGACTATATCACTTGGAATGTCTTTCAAGAAGAGTTCTATAAGAAGTACTTTCCGACTTCTGCTAGGACGGCTAAGGAACTTGAATTGCTACAGCTGAAACAGGGTATTATGTCCATATCAGAGTATACTGACAAGTTTGAGGAGCTGTTCAGGTTCTCTCGTATGTGCCAAGGGACTCCGGTGGAATATGAGGAATGGAAGTGTGTTAAGTATGAAGGAGGACTCCGGAGTGATATTTTTAGTTCAGTGGGACCAATGGAGATTAGGACTTTCTCCGAGTTGGTAAACAAGTGTAGGGTTGCTGACGAGTGTGTGAAGAGGGCAACCGCTGAGAAAGGGAGTCAAAAGGGATCATTCCCACAGAACCGAGGGAAGAGCTTTGCACCTAGAGGTCCGTCTTCCAAGAGAGAAAGCTCTTTTAGGAGGCCCAACAACAACAACAACTCCCAAGGGAAGAAGTTTGGGAAGCAGCCTCAGAATGATCAAGCTTGTACTAGATGTGGGAGTCACCATCCGGGAGCACCATGCAAGGCCGGATGGGGTTTGTGCTACACTTGTGGAAAGGCAGGGCATAAAGCTGT
>NC_029773.3:84998712-84999039 GCF_000817695.3 Arachis duranensis | reverse complement strand
TCTAAAAATTGGTGCTCGAGAAGTATCCGGAACTTTGTGTTTGAGCCGATTAGAGATCTCAAGTGATTTTAAGTCCGAACTTCTAAAGGCTCATCAAAATGATGAGGCGTTATGGAAGGTGTTACCGGCTATTGAGCAAGGAAAACGGTGGAGAGTGTCGGAAGAAAAAGATGGGTTATGGAGATTCAAAGGTAGGATCATTGTGCCGGATGTTGGCACTTTGAGACAAAATATTCTAAAGGAGGCACACAAAAGCGGATTCTCCATTCACCCAGGAAGTACTAAGATGTACCATGATTTAAAGGCAATGTTCTGGTGGCCGGGTAT
>NC_029773.3:84996916-84997495 GCF_000817695.3 Arachis duranensis | reverse complement strand
ATGTAAAACCCGGTTAATTAACGGCTAATTAGCCTATAAATGAGAATTTATTCTAGAAAGCCCAAAATGTGATTTTTTTTATGGCTAAATGTGATAGAGGAGATTGAGACGAGAATTTTGGTACCAATTTTATAGAATTCAGACCAAGATTGGATCGAACGGGCCAAACCGGGCCAATTGGACCCAAAGTGGGCCCTTGGCCCAACATAACTTAACCAAAACCCTAGTTTTCAGCACTCTCTCTCCTTACACAACACCAAACACGCTGAAAAGAGAGGAAATGGGGGAAGAACACTCTCTCAAACCTCTATCTCTCACTTGATCTTCAAACCACCATAACTTTTGATCTAGAGCTCCGATTGCCGCCCCGTTTGCGGCCACGCGTTCACCGCGGAGAGCTCTACAAAACCCATACAATCAATCTTGAGGTAAGCCACGTGTTGCTGTTCGAAATCTCAGTCCTTATTTTCGAGTTTCATGGGTGATATGTTGAGATTTTGGGTTCTTTGATGTTATAGGACCCAACTCTCTTGAAGGAGAAGGTTAATCTTGTCTCCTTGGACCTTGGGTATGGTAAGA
>NC_029773.3:84995396-84996735 GCF_000817695.3 Arachis duranensis | reverse complement strand
AAGGGCTTGGTGGTGAAAAATCTGTTCTTGGAGGTATTGAGGCCTTGAGAGCTTGTGGATAAGTGATTTGGAAGTGCTCCGATGGAGCTTGGGAAAATCGGCTAAGGTATGGTTTCGGTTTCCCGTATCTAATATGTAATGTGGTAGGAAATACTTAGGCTAGAGGCCCTAAGATAGGCATTAAAAGGTTGATGTTGTTGAATGATTGAGATATATGATGTGGTCATATATGTGATGATGATTATTGATGCCTTGATGGTATGATGTATGAGAAATATGCATGTTGTGATATATGCTTGATGATTGGTTATGGTTGAATTGTGGGTTGAACCATGTTAATGGTGAGTATGATATTGATTGTGTATAATAATGGTTGATTGTGTTGTTGAGAATTGGCATGAGGAAGAGTATATGATATGTCAATATGTTTGAGTTTGAGCCACTTGGGTGAAGTGGGTTAGAATGATGAGATAGTGATTTGTAAAATGTGGTATAGTCTCAATGTGTGAGTTGAGAAGGCTTGATGTTGAATTTGACATATATTGATTGATTTCAAAGAAAATGGATGAAAATGGCATGTTTTGATTGATTTTGAAAAGAGTGGAAATGGCTTGTTTTGAAAATGGCACTTTGTGGTTTTTATGAAAAATATGGTTTTTGGGCATACTTTGGTGGGACATAACTTGGACTACGGATCTCTGTTTTGTGCCAAATCTATTTAGAAATGAAATTGGATCCGGGATGTCCATGCCGTTCGAAGAACGGGTGAAAAACGATTTAAAATGAGAAAGTTATGTTCGTTGGAAGATTGGGGTTCAAATTGGTAAATTCTGCAGCTTTTAACTTAGAAAATTTTTAGCAGAATGACCCCTTGCGCGTGGGCGCACTTGGTGCATGCGCGCCGTTCTTCCCGAAAATGCCATACACGCGTACGCGTGATGTGCGCGGGCGCGCCGATGGTACTGCACCCAATGCCCAACCATTTTCCAGAGAGTTATGCCAGAATTGTGCCAATGTTGTGCCTGGGGAACGAGAACACCCACGCGTACGCGTGGTTGACCCTTGCGCGTCGATTGGCAAATGTTTAATCCACGCGTTAGCGTGCATGACGCTTGCGCGTCGATGAAGTTTTGAGGCCATTCACGCGTGCGCGTGGAGTGCGCGTACGCGTGAACCTCTTTTTCATCCCAAAGTTGATTTTTGAGTTTTGAAAGCCAAATTTCATACTTCTAAGCCTCCGATCTCACCACTCATATCTTAAATCAATATGACATGCCTAGCTATTAAAAAGGGGCTAGGGAATGAGGTGACTTGCGAGTGAAGCAAGGGGAAAATGAAT
>NC_029773.3:84991683-84994671 GCF_000817695.3 Arachis duranensis | reverse complement strand
TTGTTCTTGGGGTTTATGTTTTGGTTTATATGTTTTGCTTAGATACTTTTATCTCCATTAAATAATACAAACTGTGATGACTCCTCTTATGGGAGATTTTGGAGAATAGGTTTTATGTATTTGTGTCCCTTTGGGTTTCCTTTGGGGTTTTCCTTATTTCTATCATATGTATATATTGTTATGCTCGGACCGGTTATCTTCGCAGCCGGATCTTGAGTCTTGATATTCCTGTTTTTGACACTCCCTTGTATATATATAATTCTCGCGTTGGTTATCCTTGTTCGTTACGTTATCGATCGGAGTGTTGCGCTTTCGAGTTGCGGTTTTTGTTTACCCCTTTTTCTACAAAGGCTCCTAGTTATAATCAATCATTCATACTACTATATGTACTAAACTTTTATTTTTTTGAGGTGAATTGAAAGTTAGTCTTACGGATTTATTCTCTGTCAAACGTGCACAAGAAGAATCCATTGACACTTATTTGGCAGGGTTTAGAAACATGAGAAATAAGTGTTGTACTCCGATTCCAGAAACTGAAGTTATCAAAATGGCTACTAAGGGGTTAGAATTTGGAGTTAGGAAGAAACTTGTCAATCAACATACTTTATATCTTTTCTAATTAGCTGAAAGAGTAAGACAAATAGAACAAATTAAAAAAGAAAAAGAAATTTTCAAAAAAGGTTCTAAAAAGGTTGCATATGTTGATTGTTTTTCGATAGTAGTGATTCAGATAAGAAAGATGTTTATATTGCTGAATTGCGTGGGGGTCCTCCTTATGTATACAAATCTTTAAAGCCTGTTAAAGGAAAAGAAAAAGTTTCTTCATATTCCAAAACTGAAAATAAGACTTATTCTTTTGATATTTCTAAGGCAGATCAAATATTTGAAGTTTTATTAAAAGATAAGCAGCTTAGTTTACCAGAAGGAAAAAAGATGCCTTCAGCTGATGAAATAAAGAATAAAAAATTTTGTAAGTTTCATCAGGTGTTCTCACACACCACTAATAATTGCGTCCGTTTCAGGGATTTGATACAAAAAGCAATTGAGGAGGGAAGGTTGAAGTTTGAAGATAAAACTACTATGAAGGTGGACACTGAACCATTTGCTGCTGACTCAAATTATGTTGAGCCATTCAACTTGTCAGTCAACATGGTAGAAGTTAATGCCACAATGGTTAGTGCTAAAGATGAAAATAAAGACCTAAGAATTTTTTAGCAAGAAAAGAAGCCAGTTTATCCTCGTCCTGATGAGGATCTTTTAGATTTTTTATTGAAAATTAAAGAATCTGATAGCACCATTGCTATGTGCCCAAAGTGCAATGCTGTTTTTGACAATGAAGCTGCAAAAGAGTTTGAAAAGTACAAAGTTGAAGAGAAAGAAAAGGCTGAGTTGAGAAAGAAGATTGCTGAAAAAGAAAATGAACTAATAAGCTAAAGTGGAAGATAGTCGAGGGAAAACAAAAGTTGGGCGGTCAAGCTCCTTTGAACAAGTGCGTCAACAACACTGGGTACAACCCGTCAACCAGAAGATGAAGACTGTAGTCATGATTGATGGAAAATCTGATGAATTTTCTCAAAAGACAAGAGTTCCTCCCACCAAAATTTCAAACAATAAATGGGTCCATAATGTGAGAAATGTACAGAATCAACCTACTGCTTTTGCAAGAGGAAAAAACAAATGGGTGAAACTTGGACCTTTTAAGCCCAGGTACTACGAGTCTCAGTTATGGAACATAAATCATGCACAAGATGGAGGTAGTATATATATTCCAAAAAATGTGCCTATTCCCTCAAAGCCAATTTATTCTTGTTATAATCCTAACATGCAGCAGGTTCTGATTATTCTCCTTGGCCAAATTGTCAAAATATTCTAAAGTATTCTCCTTTTACAATTTTTGAGCAAAAAGAGAATATACTTGAGTATGTTCCTTTGGATCCATACAAGGGACACAGGGTAGATTTTTCTCCTTTGCCAACCATGGCCAAGTCTGTAGAAACAGGCAATTCTTCTAGTCACCCTAAATGCAATAAAAATGTAAAGAAGAATCTTGCTGGGAAGAAGGTGATGGTTGAAGACAAAAAAGAAAAGAATGAAGATTTAATTACTGATAATTTTGACACTGATTTTGATGACAGCTTAGAAGCAATATTTGGTGTCAAGCAACCTATAGCTGTGGTGTCAATACTGCCTGAGGAGTATAGTCAAGTCCAGAAAGTACAGTCATTAGAAGGTGATTGTTATGATATATTTCCTGGAAGCGAATGCTTATTGTTAGATGACAATATGTGTAGTGGAAGATTATTTGAGAAGCCTACTGAAAATGATAAGGAACACTTGCGACCACTGCATATCAAGGCTCGTGTTGATGAAAGGATAGTCAATAAGATTTTGGTTGACGGGGGAGCTGCTGTTAATCTCATGCCTGAAAGAATGATGGGAAGGCTTGGAAAGACCGAAAAAGATCTTATTAAAAGTAGCATTGGAGTAACAGATTTTAATGGAAGGACTTCTTCTGTTAGAGGTGTGGTTCTGCTGTCAATTGAGATTGGTTCTGTCAATAGGCCGACTCTATTTGTTGTGGTTCCTTCAAATGCTGGTTTTAACTTGCTTTTAGGATGTGACTGGATTCATGGAATGGGTGCTATTCCATCCACTTTACATCAAAAATTGATTTTCTAGAATGAAGATGGAGGAGTGGAAGAAGTTCTTGCCTGAAATATTAGAAGAATTAAGTATAATCAAATCCTTGTGAACAGAGGAAGCCCACCATAGTAGATGAAATTGGGGAGAGTGAGAGGCACAAAGTTGAAGAAGAAGTTTAACACTAACGTATTCTCTCTCTCACATGTATTACAAGAAGATAAGAGTATGAGTTATTTTACTTTTTGTTTAGCCAATTTAAAAATAAATAAACAAAATAACAAAGAAAAGAGAAAATAGTACAGTACTCTTATGTGCTTTCTATTCTCAAAATTTCATTCTTATCAA
>NC_029773.3:84990990-84991671 GCF_000817695.3 Arachis duranensis | reverse complement strand
CAAGTGAAAAAATTTTTGGGGTCATTATGTTAGACAAAATATAATTTTTATAAGAAAATTATCAAAAGAAATAATTAGTTACTTGATAATGTTTCTATATATAATATTTATATCTATTTTAAATTAAATTAGATCATTTTACAATTGGCTATCTATTTAATTTTTGAAATTCACAAGAGGTGCGAGAACAGTTACAAGAAATTTAAATTTTTCGCAAGTGGAATACAAATGATAACTGTTAGCTGACATTAGGTTAGTCTATAAATAGAGCTTTAAGAAAATATTGTAGGCAGTTCAATTCTTCTTGGAAAACACTTAGAAACCCAAAACGCTCTCAACCCCTTGACATCACAGAGTAGGAATCTTAAGTAATTCCTTTGAACTCAAACACTTGTACTTTGCTTTTTCCTAGTTTTATTAATAAAATTCCTCTACTTTTACATCTTCTTCTCGTTCAAGTTTCTTCTTTCATCTTCTTTTTAATTTCCTGTTTGTTTTAATTTCTACAATTTATTTTGCCACCGACATCTTGCATTTATATGTTTATTTATTGTTTTTATTCCTTTTAATATTATTTAATGTTACAATTGCGACATTGAGATACCCATATTTTCTTTTAAACATTAATAAAAATTTGAGTAAAACACACAGAATACCTCATTTTTGTGTTATGAATTCTGA
>NC_029773.3:84964375-84990920 GCF_000817695.3 Arachis duranensis | reverse complement strand
TTCCTAAAAAAAAAAAAAAAAAAGAAGATAGTGTGCATTTTCTTCGTAGAGTTTTAATGAATTTTATTTTCAAAAAAAAATACTAGTAACATCACTTAAATTGAACTAAAAACTATCTATTTTATTTTATCTATAGTGTTTTAAGATTTTTTTTTTCTATTTATCTTTCTATGTTATTTTCTTCTTATAATTTCATCTTATCGTGAATATTTAAATTTTTTTATTTTTTTATTCTGACTTTTGAATATTATATTTTTTTATTAAATAAAATATCACTGTTATTTAAAATAAAAAATATTACACAATCATCTACTACTTTTGTAGGACTAAATCATTTCAATTGTAATAAAATTCGATTAAAATTAAAAATTTGAAATCAATTGTAAAATAAATCGACAAATTTACAAACAAAATCAATTCTCAATTTTATTGGTTACAAACTAAGAAACAAATCAAGCCATTACAATTCCGATAAATACCAAACATATCAATTATCCATATAGTTTATAACATGTGACACTCATAAATCTTCTCAACTCCTTCACTAACAGTACTTCATAAGTTAGCTTAGTTACGTCGCACAAATACCTACATAACCAAAAGAATAGTTATAATATAGACTTAATTAATTGAAAGATTAACAACTAACGCTGGTCTAATTGTCAACAAGTGAATGAAGAGTTTCAACTTTCAATATTTTATTTAAAATAACACATAAAAAACTATTAATTAAAATGAATGAGAATTTATAGATTGAATGCGAAGATGCATAGTAATTAGTATTAGTAAAATATATAATTGTAACTATTTACAAGTGGATGCAGTTTTATGGACTTACATGTTTTTCTCCCCTCCTATGCTTTATAGGCTATCTAGCTAGCATTACTCTAATTTATTAATTTTTCCAAATCTAACATACCAAACTTTAATTTATAGAGAAAATAAACAATATCAGGGATTGTGCTAATAATGCTACCCGGTTGTTTAAGCAAAGATTATCTCCATTAGAGGAACAAATTAACTGCTTGTAATTTCTATACCAAAACTAACAAAAAGCTATGCAAAAATTAATCTTCTGATTTATTCATAATGTAACTTCTTATCATAAAATTGTACAAAGGACAAATATATATATATATATGTATTTATATGATTTATCCCCACCAAAAAAGAAAAAAAAAGTATGTATTACTGATCGGTGCCAACATCAGCAGTTGTTGAACCAATTCCAACCTGCAGCCATGGTGAAGAAGTGCCACCAATGTTCATGTCCTTTAGCTCACTAAGTTTTGCTAGCTTGATCTTACTATCAGCTTCATTATCCACACTTTGCATCAAATCATTGTTATTGTTGTTGTTGTTGTTGTTGTTGGGGTTACTATTATTCTTGTCCCCGTCAACACCAACATTTTCATTATGATCAATTTGGTTATGGTTGGTGGGGTGCTGGTGACTAATTTGACTCTGGCTATTGTTGTTATTATTGTTGCTATCATCTTTCATGTTTGTATTGTTTTCCTTTGTGGCGGTTCCTCCTCCTGCTCTTCCTACCCATGGCTGCAAGAAGATTTCTGTGGAAACATTAACATTGTTATTCCTTCTAGAAAGATCATTGGTTGGTGCAGGAAGGTTGAGGTCAAGTTTGAGATCAAGAGGCTCAGAAGATCCATCAAACTTTGGTATTTGATCCAAATGTTCCTGAAATTGTTGAAACCTAGCCAATGTGGAAGTGTCCGGTGCATTTGATGTGATCCAATGGCACCTTTTGTGGCCTCCCAATGCTTGTCCTGAGGAGAAGCTTCTATGGCAAATGGAGCATTCATGAACCTTTGATTTCCTCTTTGATGATGAGGCCAATGTGGCTGAGTTATGGTGAGGGTTTTGATCAAATTGGAATGTTGAGTTTGATTTTGTAGGGAAGAATTCTTCGTGTGTCATGACGTCATCGTCGGCGAGGCTGTCGTCGAGATTGTCCAGCCTCGCCGCAAAGCAGCCCTTAACCTTCTTGTGGCTAGCTCTGTGGCCACCCAACGCTTGGTGCGAGTTGAAAACCTTCTTGCACGCTTTGCATTCAAACAAGCCCTTAGCAACACCTTTCGCCTTGTTGTTATTGTTATTGTTGTTATCGTTGTTTGGAACTTTATAAGAAGAGAATGGTGCAACAAAGTTCATAGGGTTTCTTCTTTGCTCCTCGTCTCTGCTCGCCGAGGCGCAAGACTCCTCCGGCTCGGCCACGGCCGACGTCAGAGGGTCCACAATCGCATTGGACAACATCATTAAGCAATTCGCTAGGTCTTCCTCTTCGCTTGAGGGGCAATTGTAATTGAAGCTACCCACTTTTGCTCTTAACGACCTCTTTCTTTTGGACCACCCGCATCCTCTTCTGGTAGGTCCGATGCCATCATCAGCAGCATCGGACCCTGGAGAGGATACGAGGGACTCTGCGTCCTCGGAGGTGCATTTACCGTGCTCAAGAAAAGATTTCCAAGACAAAAACTCCTTGCCACAATTTTCACACACCCTACAACTCTTTAACCTATTAGGGTTTGTTCTAAGAGCATACATGCGCTTGTTGCTTGGTGGAACATTTCCACCAAGCCTATCTTCCCAATCACTTGCTGGGTCATCATCATCCATGTGACCTGATTCATCTCCTATTCCATGAGCCCTCATGTGTCCTCCTAAAGCTCTTCCACAACCAAATCCTTTTTTGCAAATTTTACAGAAGTGTTTGAAGTTTGATTGTTGATCCACAATCAAAGCCATAAAAAAAATTAAAAGAGAAAAAAAAAGAAGGAAGAGAGAGAAGAAGAGAAAGAGACAGATAGGATTGAAGGGGGGAAAGTGGGTTAAGAATGAATGAAAGGAATAGGGGTGGAGTTAATTTGTTCTTGTAGTGATAGTTGTTGTGGGGTTGTACGGTGAAAATTAAGGGTAAGTAGTCCTAGTTTATAGTTGGAGTCATGGGTTGGATTGTTTTGTGGATGAGAGAGAAATGTTTTAAGAGTAATTTGACAGCATGAGAGTGTGGTCACTAAGGTGACAAATGGAAGGAGGGTGAGACGCTTGTGGTTGTGGACCTTTTCTACGACTTTGTTATGGTAAGTGTCACCCCTTGTCAAACTTGTGTTTTAATTTCTCTTGTTTTTTGTGTGTGTTTTACTGTTTTTTGAGAGGGTAGACCAAAAAATAGAAAAACGTGACTTTATTTGTTTCTCATCGTGCTCTTTTAATTATTACTTCATAATCACCTCCAAATTAATAAAATTTATCCGTATCAATTCTCTCTCAGATATTTTTGTTAATAAATTTGGATCAAGCTAAACCCTATCGATATAACTTTGATTATTGTTATGCCATGAAATACTTCTTTATTAAGGTCATTTAAAAAAAATGCTAAAAAATTATCAAAATTTATTGTTTTATCATTATTTTTATTCATTAATTTAATTCTTTTAGTCTAATAATTTAACAACATATTTTTAACTCATATTTTTAAATATTAATAATTAATTGATAAAAAAAATAATAAATTATAATAATCTTCTAACATTTCTCTTCTTTAAAGGGAATAGTGTTTTAAATTAAGATGATTACTTAAATAAATATATCTTTGTATGATATAATATAAAAAAGATTAATACATATTATATATAAATTTAGTTAAATATATCAAATTATTTATAATTTTTTGCTATCACTTTACATAATGTGAGTAGTTACTTTAAATTAAGTATTATAGATTAGGGTTATGTATTAAAATTTCCTATTAATTTAAAATTGTTTGATTGAAGTGACAAATATTTTTTGTATAGTCATTTACTTGTTTTTTTAAATAATTATTCACTTACTCAATATAGATATAGTTATTTTTATTGATTAGATATACTTGTGAACTGTTTACCAAAATTAAATTTCGTAATTAAAGTTTAGATGTACCATAGTTTTATCAATATGAGAATTATAAATGTACAAATGATTAATTTTCGTTGTCTAGCTATGTAAGGAAGTGAGTAGAAGGCAAAGTAGTTCTAACTTCTAACCACCATATCTATTCTAACAAGGAGAAAAATATGCATGCTTCCCTTTTTTTGTCTGTTAGTTCATATATATAGTTTGTCTTTTTTATAATATTTATTGAAATTACAATTTCTAACGTCCAAAGGTTGTGTTTGGTCCATACTTTTGACTGAATTTCCTTCCTTTTGTTAAAAAAAAATAAACGTGTTTAGTTCCTTAATTTACTCCATAAATTTTTCATTTTTGTCAATTTAAAAAATGGTCAATATAAAATTAGCACTTGAAATTTACCATGTGTGGATCTTGAATGAGTCCACTTTTGTTGGTATGCTTGTAAAGACAAGAAACAAGTGATTTTTGTTTGTTGTTACACAAGCTCACGATGAGTCAAAGACAAAGCTATATTTACCTTTACATGATAACGGAGGAAAAACATCCGAAACATCAGGATCGACCATGAGTCTTAGAGAATGTTGCTCTTATTTTGAGTCCATTTGTTTTCTAAATCAACTCCAATGTGTTACTTGTGTCGTGTTCTTGTGTCTTTGACACATTCTACTGACTAAAATTTCAGCAAAGAGTAATAGACCACTTAAAATTCATGCTTGAGAAGATGAATGATTTTTTGACTATCTGATAGTCTTGCACTAGCGTTAGTCGATTCATGGTTGAATGAAGAAAATATAGATTTATTTATTTTTAGTTAGTAATATTATTTTATAATTTGACATCAACAATTTTCATTATTTATTATTTTACAATGAATTCAACTAAGGAGCAAACCTGTTGAAATTATTTTTTTCATCGTAAACTAGTAAATTTTGAATTCCAAATAAATCTTAAATTCTCCAATAAATGAGTTAAAAAAATAATTTTATAATAAAAAATAACTAATATTAACTAATTAAAAATTTATTCGTTATGCTTATTCTTTTATAATACTAGTGAATAAATCTATGCTACACATGGGAATAAAAAGGAAAAAAATACATGATTAAATACATAACATGATCATGTGATGAAAGATGAGTATTTAAATGTACATGAATATCAAGAAAAAATATATGATACAATACATAGTATGATCATGTGATGGAAAGGTAGAGATCTTAAATAAAAATAACTTGCATTCATATTGCAAATAAATTAATTATATAACAGTCTAAAAATAAGAGAAAACAACAAATATGTACATATTGATCGTTAGTTAGTAGTATAGTATAAATATGTTCATTAGAAAATTACATTGGATTGTTGCTACCCCGTAACCAATGCAATTAACAAAAATCATAACACCTAAAACATACTGTACAAAAGATAATTCATATGATCTACAACCTTTCATTCTTCTCCATAACACTTCTATATGATAATGTCAGTTTGCATACTTCACTAGAATTTTCCATTGACAAATTATACTATCTGAAAAATATATATGGCAAGTAAAATTTAATATAATTGATAAGCTGGTTTTGATTATGCAGTCATAATTATATCTTATATTTATCTTTACAGAACTAATTGATTGGCAGTTAATCACTTAACTTTATCACAATAATCTTGCAAGAGGGAAAATTATTAACATGTAATACAGCCTGAAGATGCAAAAACGAACTCATCTTTAACAACTAGAATCTATAAGTAAATAAGTTCCTCAATTAGCTATGGCTCTTGCAAAGAATGATGAGCAATGCCAAGAGGTGATAGAAACAAGTACTAAGAAGTTCAGAACTACCTGAGGTTAGCTGGATCAAACTCAACTTCCATGGTTCAGTTCTTCAATCTAGGAGTAAGGGAGTATGTGACAGTTTACTTAGAGATTCTCTGGGTAGAGTGGTTGCAGGATTCAGTATGCTGGGTGTTGTTCCATTACCATAGTTGAGCTTTGGAAGTTTTATGCTGGCTTGAAAATAGCAAAGGAGATGAAAATCCCCAAACTAATGGTTGAAAGCGATTCCAAATACGCCTCCCAATTAATCTAGAAACAGGAAGCAAACCTTTATGTTGGCTCCTCTCTCATATACTCCATTAAAAAGCTGTTGGCAGAGATGGAGGAAGTTATTGTGGAGCACATCTTCAGAGAAGCAAAAGCCAACGCTGATGCTAGTACTTTTGGACAGATTCAAGATATGGGGATGAGCTTCTTCGAAGAACCCTTCTTTTCTTTTTACTTTTCGTTAGCTAGTACTTTTTGACTTAGATCTTTCAGGATGATTATTTGTTAGTTTTTCTACTTTTTAGACATCTTATCCAACTTTTCATCAAAAAACAAAAAGAAATTTTGAACTTAAAAAAAGAGATTTAACCCTGCACCTAGCTACACCTTGAATAAACTCCCGATAAGAATGGCTAAATAAGACAAGAATTGAAATTGAATAAAAAAGATAAATTGTAATTAAACTAGAAATAAAAAAAAATAGGTTGAAATTGAATACAAAGAGAATCACTTTACTTTTTATTTAACTTTTTTATGCAACAAAAAAGACATTCCTCAACCTAACATGTCCACATCATATCCAATTTTTTTATGCAACAAAAAAGACATTCATCAACCTAACATGTCCATATCATAATTTGAGAATTGAATCGAAGAGATTCCTCAACTTTTTATTCAATTTTTCGTACAACAAGAGATAGACTAGCTCAACCTCACTTATGTATGGTGCCATCTGGATGTTTTTTGATGGTAAAAACCCATTTGCTGCAGATAATTTTAGCATTATATGATGATGAGACTACAGTCTAGGTCTTAGCATTAATAAGGATTTGATATTCTTCCATCATGGCTTTATGCTAATGAGGTATAGTGACTGCTATTTTAGCATATGTTGGGGGCTGGTGTGTATAATCAGGGGCTGTAATGATAGAATTAAAGACATGAGGATTATTGTTGTTAGCCTTGGACCTTGTAATCATAGAATGACTATTGTAGTAGGAACAGAATGTGGAACTAAAGGTAAGTCTGATTAGTGGCGGCAGTATCTAAGGGAGGTAGGTGGAGGTCAATGCCTGAAATTGGAATGGAGGGGGAATTAGAGGGTAAAGCTGAACTAGGTAAGTGATTGTTGGACTAAAGGATCTATCAGCCAGAATTATGCCAATTAGACTTTTAGCACAATTCTGGAGACTTTCTTCAACCTCTTTCACATAGAAAAAGTTAACTCCGTCATCTTCTTTCCCCTCATACTCCTCCCTCCCGACATTCTTCCCACCTCCTTGATCAGCCATGACTCCCCGTAAAGAGCACCTGGAATTTGGTGTGTGTTTTGACGGCCAATGTGAGATCAACCGTATTTGGGAATCTACTAAGAAAAAAAAACCAAGTAGAGTACACTTAACCCTAATGGGCGTGGCTAATAATTTATGAAATAGTTAGAATACATAAAAGTAAAAACACTATTCATACTTGACTGTGGATTGCCCAATTTTATACCGACTCAATCCAAGTTTATCTTTTACCTTCTTTCATTTTTTTCCCCCGACAAGAAAAAGCTTCGTAAATGTCATATATAACTGATTTGGACTAACTAAGAGTATTATCATGTTTTTTAAAGTGACCAAATTAAAATGAGCATGTCTTCTTAAAATTTTATATGCTCTAAATCCTAAATATTGTTTAAAATATATCCACATATACACCATTTTTTAAAATTTCTAAATTTTGCTGGTACCCGACACCAACAGAGTACCACAATCATTTTCTTGTAGTGTCAAATTGTTAATGAAACAAAAAATTTATCTATGGATACTTAGTTACAAATTAAGCTTGCTGGTTCAACTTCATATGATTAAAATAATTAATGTATGATAGCATAGCGTCCGTTCAAAATGCAATATCAATATAACCAATTCCAACTACAGAATTGAACATACAACATAAGCAAATATAAAGCACTACTGTCTATCCATGGTCCAATATATTGGGGGAAATGGTTCAAAATATCAAGACATACTATCAAATAAACAAAATTGGAAAACATAACACAATACATAATCCTAACCATCCTTTTAAGCACCCTTATCGGCCTTTGCAGCAGTTGCAGCTGCTTGTCCCCTAAGACGTCCTGTCCTCCGGGCAGCAATGAGACCAACCTTCTGCCCAGGGGGAGCATCACGCCTGACGGTACTCGCATGTCCAATATGCTGGTGATTACCACCTCCGTGAGGATGCTCAACTGGGTTCATAGCCACACCACGAACCTTAGGCCAGCAATTCCTCTTTACTCTGAACTTGTGGTATGCATTACCGGCTTTGAGTAGAGGCTTCTCAGTTCTCCCACCACCGGCAACTTGACCAATCATAGCTCTGCAGTCACTTGGAACAATTTTCTTTGAACCAGAGGGAAGCTTGATCCTGTTAGAAAATCACACAGGATAATTGAATTGAATTAAACAGAACCAAGAACAGGTCCACCACAACAAACACATCCTTAGTTTCAGTCCCAATTCTCCAGCACCTCATATCAAAAGTTTCTCAATGCTATATAAATAAGATATTTCCAACTCACTGCATCAAAAGAAGGACATTGAATAATTCACCATGACTTGAAAATAAAATGATCAAACAGAGACAATTCAGTGAAATCCTAAATGTGGAATAAGACCAATCAATAACCATTGCACACAAGACCATGAACTCAAGATATCTTCTACCATTACAATCAACAAGACAAAATGCATATTAAGACCCCAAAGCTATGTCCAAACTAACTTGCCTAGGAGTATATTCTAAGGATGGTTTTAACTTTTAAGTTTATTTATAGAATTTGATTTTCATAACTGACTGTAAAGCAAAGCAATTTTACATGTGCATGCACAATCACTTAATGCCATGGCAGCAAAAATAACTACTTTTCCATCTACCGCCTAAGTGAATGACCATCTGAAAGAACGAATAATTAAATTGTAGCCATTTCATACAATTTTCCTCATCATAGAGCAACGCAACGACAACGGCATAACCAGAGCAACATAAAAAAAAAGCATAGCTACACAAAACAGTTAGGTACCTAGAGGTATCGTTATCAGGATTATGACTAATAACAATAGCATAATCCCCAGACGCCCTAGCGAAAACGCCACGGTCACCAACATGATGCTCAACATTGCATATAACAGCACCTTCGGGAATAGCTTTCAAAGGCAACACATTACCGACAACAAGCGTCGCTTTCTTCCCACAATACACAAACTGTCCAGTGTACATTCCTTCCGCCGCAACAAAAAGCTCATTCTGCTTCTTGTACCTGCACCGCGTTTCGTAACAAAATTATTCCAATTAGACAATCGCATCGAAAATTTCAAACTCGTGCAACAAAATTAACATCGAGAGAGACCTGAAAGGGTGGCGGAAAGTGACTTTGGCGAGTGGCGCACCGCGACCGGGGTCGTGGATGACGTCAGTGACGACGCCTTTGAGGTAACCGTTTCGTTCGCCGAAGTCGAGGCTGCGGAACCTGGCGGCACCCTTGCGGTGGTGTGTGTGGGACTTGAAGACGGAGCCTGCACCCTTACGCTGAGCACGGATCACACGTCCCATTGTAACTTTGTTAGGTGCACCACAAGAAATGTGAGAACAATGGGAATTAGGGTTTATGCGTTTTGTGTACTTTTTATTTGTGAGGCTCAATGGGCCGCAACGATTATTGGGCCATTGTGAAAAGGGTCTCATTTGGGCTTCAGATTTACAGCACAAGCCTGATATCTTCATTTGAGTAACCAACTTGGGTTGGTCCAGTGGTCAGCTCACTTTTCCGCTTAAGTAAGTGTCGGGAATTTGAATCCCACTTTGTGTATGCAGCAATTCATTGGCCAGCGACAGACCCTTAAATAAAACTCAGTCTGCGACAGATTAGTCCTTAACTTGTCAAATTAGAAGATACCATTTGGATAAAAAAAAAAATATTCATTTGAGTAAATATGTTTTTCTTAAATCAATTTTTAACCATTTAAATAATTGGTCGAAACTCCAAACGTTCCAATTAATTCCAATTAATTGTAAATAGCAGCCTGCCCTGCATAGTCTAATAACAGGAGCCGTTTAGTTCAATAATAAAGATTACTTAGACTAATTAACTGGTTAATTACAGATTAATAAAAAATTTTAAATTATAAAAATATACTTTGTCTTTTAAATAAATGACCAGAAACAAAAAAAAAATATTTGTTCTACTAGTTTTGGATAAAAGTTTTGAAGATTGCTATGCAAAAAAGAAAGATGAAAATGGATGCAAATAAATATTAGGTTAACTATTAATCTATGTGGCGGCAAGGCGTGGTTGAATATTCCAATCCTAGATTTTATGTTTGTTATATGATGTAATTAAAAATTGTTAGCTTCAAGTCTATTAAATAATTGAAGAAACGTCCATAGGAAGAAGAAAAGAATTATTCTATACGTAGAATCGTTTATTTTCATAACTTTTTATAAGTTATTTATATTTACATATTTCGTATTATTATTGTACGTTTTTTTTATTTTTTGTTTTTTTTTTCGTTATTCATCATCATTAACACTATTTTTTTTTTTTCTTTCTTCTTTTGAGGTGTAATTCAATTCAAAAAAAAATAGTATTAGAGAAAATATTTTTCTATATTTGCAGTAAATTTAAATGTAACATGAAGATATTTGGGTATTACATAAAAATATTTGGGTGTATTTTAAAAAATTTTAGGTGTATTTTTATTCTAATAAGTTCTGCATAATTTAAAACTCTTTCTCTTCCTCCTCTTCATCTTCTACTGCTTCTTTCTTTTTTTATCATCATTACTATCTTCTTCTTTTTTTTCTTATTCATCTTTTCCTCTTTGTTTTACTTTCTCAAATTTCTTCTTATTTTACTCTCTTGACAAGAATAAAAATAAAAAAATCAAACAAAGAAGAAGAAGAAATACATAATGCTCCAAAATTACTTGAAAGATGATAAACTTACATTCGTTTAACTAAAAGAAAGAAAAAATAAAGAAAAGAAGAAGAAGAAAAAATGCATCATTAGAAGAAATATTTTTCTGTATTTGCATCAAATTTTGTATAACATGAAGATATTTGGGTGTAATACAAAGATATTTGGATGTACTTTTATTCTGATAAGTTCTGCGAAATTCAAAACTCTTCCTCTTCTTCCTCCTCATCTTCTATTGCTTCTTCTTTTTTTTTTGTCTTATTCATCTTTTATTTTTTGTTTTATCTTCTCAAGTTTCTTCTTGTTATATTCTCTTAACAAGAATAAAATCATACAACGAAGAAGAAACACATAATGTTACAAAATTACTTGGAAAAGGATAAACTTACATTAATTTAACTAAAAGAAAGAAAGAAATAAGAAAAAAAAAAGAAAAAAATGCAGCATTAGAGGGAATATTTTTCTATATTTGCAGCAAATTTTGGTGTAACACGAAAATATTTGGGTGTAACACAAAGATATTTGAGTGTATTTTTATTATGATAAGTTTTACATAATTCAAAACACTTCATCTTCCTTCTTCTCATCTTCTACTTCTTCTTCTTCATCTTCTTATTTCATTTTCTTATAATTCTTTTTGAGAAAAAAATTAAACAGAAAAAAAAATACATAATGTTACAAAATCAATAGAAAGATAAGGAAAAAATGTAACAACAATAACAACAATAAAAAACTACGATGAGGATAAAAACGTGAAGAAGGAATGTGAAAAAAATGAGGAAGAATGCAAAGAAAAAAGAAAAGAAGAAGAAGGAGAAGGAACAGGAGGAAGAACGCAAAATACAAACGTTGAAGAAGAACTATTTCTCATTTTGTGCTAATTAAAATTGAAAAAATGCGTATTTACATGCTCTTTAAATTGAAAGTTATTTTTGTTAGATTTAGACTAATTTATATAGACTTATATGTCAAAAAAATAGTATATGCAGCAAGTCTCCGAAAAAAAAAAGATGAAAAATCATACTAAGTGGAGAGTAAACAAATGAAGTCAAACACCCCCCGAGGGCCCTCTTCTAAAAAAAGGATTGGGTTGTCCCTAATTATTTTTCATCAAACCCCTCAATATTAATTACGACCAACTCAAACACTAAACGTGTGATGTGGTTTAGAAATCTTGTAGTGTGGGTGAGTGGTGTGGATGAGTGGGTGTGAAAAAATGTGCGTCACATAAACTATTGCCATTAACTTTGGCCGTAGTTGATTAAAAATAGGCTATTTTTTTTTTTTTCGTTGGGACATATTGGCTATTTTTTTTCGTTGGGACCTAATAGTCTAACTTTTAAATGGACAAGAGTAAGATTACATATTTATTCTTTAATTTTTTAAATTTCAATTTTCATGATGAGTTGATCACATATATATATATTTTTTGCATTATATTATGTGTGTACCAAAATCAGTTATTAAAATCATCTACTAATATAAAATACATGTTGAATATAAATATATATTAAAAATATTTTAAACCACAAATGTATTTATACACAAATATATTGGTAGTTAGTTTTAGTGGTTAATTTTAACGTAAGAATAGTATTTTTTATTTTTTCTCATATCTTTTTTATTTTGATTTCACATAATAGATCTAATTAGTAAAGTTTATGGCTGATCGAATAACTTGGCCAGGTTGCCAACCAGCAGGGATAACATTGTTAGCTTCAATGGTCTTGCTGGAGCCATTGACAGAAGTCTCAGTGAGCTTAAGAGAAAATGGAGGTTGCATTAAAGAACCAAGGTTGAGAACCCATCTTGCACCCCATAAACGTTTCATTGGAATCCATGAATCTTGATTTGCTTGCTTCAATTCTACATCCACAAGATTTCCTTCCCCGTTTTCATATTCAATTTCGGTTGCAAAGTAGTATTGGTTTGCCCCATTATCTATGGTGAATACTATTGGCTGCCCAAATGAGCATGAAACCCTGAAAAAGACATTAAATAAATTTAAAATTAAATGCTTATTACTCTGATATAAAGATAGGATACCGCATATGATAAAAATAAATCTATACTAAATATATAATCATTTACGTATGTTTTATCTGATGGTTTAAATTTTTAGAATAAATACAATTTTATTATAATATGTACTTGTTTAAATATTAAATTGATAAAAAAAATTCTTTTGTAATAAATTTTTTATTTTTTAATATATTTAAAAAATTTAATAATAAAAATACAAATATTACAAAAAACAAAAACATCTTTTTTTTAAATTATAATTTTAAAAAATATTTTTACATAATAAATAAATAAATAAATATTTTTATATTATTATACTCAAATATAACTAAAAAAATTTTTAGAAACTCATCAAAACAAGTGTGGTATACCTTTGATATTGAAGGTTTATGCGTCCAGCATTGCGAAGATTATCTTGCTGCCCTGGTTTTGCCAATGAACCAAAAGCAAAGCCACTGAGATCGAAATGAGTGGCTGGACATCCAGGGCATTGATCTGATATCATCACTGTCACTGTTTCACCAGAGCATGCTTCATTTTCTGTGCATTTCACCTATAATTTTATGATGACCAATAATAATAATAATAATCATATTACTATGTTAGATTTTCCATAAGTAACTTGAATAATGATTAGAATGATTATTATGCTTATTGAGATATCTTAAGATAAGTAAGCAGTTGATATTTTATCAGCTATTTAATAGATGATTTAATATAAAAAAAAACATTTTAAAGAAATAAAAATTGTTTTACATATGTTAGATTGCACATATAATAATTATAGCTTATATATTTTAAAAAAACAATCTAAAAATTTAAAGTTCAAACATGCTAAATAGTGTAAAAATATCTTTTTTATTTAAAAAATTTAACGGAAATATTTATGTGGCTATCAAACAAACACTTACCTTTCTTTTTTCTTTTCAAAAACTGTGTAACTTTTTACTGGACAACTTTTTTTTTTCGTAGATAAAAGACAACAAATTCAATTTAATAATAAAAAAATAAAGACTTGAGTATTAAAATGAGATATGGCACATAGTCACCAAAAAATTTCTTAAAAAGTCACAAAAAAATATGATATGGAACATTAAAACCTAGGACTAATACAAAAAATATCAAACCAAATTATGAGATTTTGAATGTACAAGAATCTTCCCTGCATGATTATATGCATTTTTTTTTTATATGCATAAATTAAAGTAAATCAATGGCTGCATGCACCTCATAACAAGCGCCACATCCTTCGCCATTGTTGAAAATATTAGGGCCACCAGCTGATACCAATTTAGAGAGTGGAGGATTCCCCACACTACTACCATATCCACAAGCACCACCTATATATCACACACACATACACAAGATTAATTAATATATAGCAAATTAATCTCTAAATTAATAGCTAGATAATATGACATAAACAAATTAAATTTGATTCATCCTTTTAAATAATATCTATCTATGTTTTTATAGTTGAGTTAAACACACTCAATTTTAGTATAGTTTTAGAATATTAGAATTAGAATTAAAATTCAACCAGTATACAGGTTTAATTACTTTGTTAATGCTTATAATTTTATTAAATTTATATATATTTTTTTAATTAGGTTCTTATACTATTTTTAATTTTATAATTAAGTTATTTTCATGTTAAAAATATTAAAATTAATAGAATTTTTTTTAAAAAAATACGTAATTAAAAATCTAATTAGATTTTTAATTATTTTTAATTATATATACCTTTAATTTGTCAAGAAATATTCTATTAATTTTAATATTTTTTACATTAATAAAAATTCCCAATTTTACAAAAAAAAAAAAAAAAAGAAAGGGCACTTACCATCTGTTCCAGCGCCATCTGGCGGTCCATACCATGTAGCTGATGCTGGTTGCCATTGTTCTGCATTTGCATCAACTTTGGAAGAATTATAGAACGATAGTTTAGGGTTGAAGCAATAACAAGTGCATATTAAGAGCATACAGTAAAGGACTACAACATTAAACGTGTGAACCTTCATGATGATGATATATGGGATTATATTCGGATTTTCAATTATTTTTGTGTCTTTCCATCCAGCATTTGCTTGCCAACAGTGGAATTTATAACAATATAATGTTTTCATTTATGGTAATATTCTTTTCTTATACCCAGATCAGAGAGTTTGATTTTTTTTTGTAATTTTTATCTAAATGAATTAATTAATTCTACAAATAATATGAAGTATATAGTCCGTGATCACTGATCAGTAATTTATGAATTAATTACTTCTAATATAAAGTAGATAGTCCGTGACTAATGATTTATAATTTATTTATCTAAAAGTAACATTCTAGGAGAAAAAATTATGTATTAAGACCCAACTTTTTTGGTCAACCAGTATTCATACTATTCAAACAATTTTGTCTTTTTCTCTTATATATCCATCCCTCTTTCTCCATTCATAAATTCATATACTCTACCTTGTTTTATATATTATATAGCATGTTTGAATTCATTGTGATTGGAAAAAAAATTAATTCCCTAAGTAATTCGATACTGGAATCCATGATAGTTTTTTGTTTCTTTTTTTTTCCTCTCATTTAATTTTAGCGCTACCATAATTCTTTCATTTTGACCATTTTGAGAAACTTGAATTCTATTCGGCGATAATATCCATTTTAAGTAATTGAAAGCTAAGGACAAGTTGATTGGTTTCGCAAATTAATGGAAGGTGATTATTCTTTTAATCTTTTTCAATCCATTAAATGACAACATTATTCTATATTAGGATTCTTTAGGATGAATAAGTAGGAAAGGATTTTGTTTTGAGAATATAAACTTATAAAGAATAAAGATATTGTTCTAATATTATTTTATTTTGGTTTGGTTGAAACTTTGCTATTTTGCCTTTCGGAGAGACCTTTATCCATTATTTTGGCATTTTTCCATTGGCAGCCTCTTATTATACAGATTTTATGTTCAAATAAAAATTTCAACTAATAATGCAAATAATTTATGGCGTTATCTTATATTATTTTATTTTTGTTTGGTTGAAACTTTGCTATTTTGAATATTGGTAAAAAGATTACTCTACTTCACAATCAGATATAGGTTATGAAGTAGGAAGATTGAGTTAGTTTTTAGACTACGCTATTGACAAGCATTTTGAGGCTGCTGTAAAAGTGCTAAGATATTTGAAAACAGATCCTGCACTCGGCTTAATGTTAAAAATAGATTTTTTTCATTTTTTTTTAACATTTGAAAGAATAAAGTGTGATTTTTTACTTTTAATTTTATAAATGAGACCAAAATAATAAGGAGAGAGAACAATAAAAAATAAGATTAAACACTTGATACCATCCAGTTTTTTTTTCCACGAGAGAAGATCCACTTCCCTTAATGTTTTCGTCTCAGATATATTTAGAGTCATGTGATTTTCGGACAGCAATAAAGACTAGAGAGCATGCTTAGACACAAGAAAATCAAAATCTGGCTATTATTTCTTCATGGAAACATCAATCGTATCATGAAAAAATAAGAAAAAAACACCGTGGTAGTTTTATCATGTGAGGCAGAATATAGATTTCTATGTATAACAACTCGTAAAGTACAGTAAATTACATACATTTTGAAAGATTTGCATATCAAATTAGAGAAACCAATTGTTATTTACTGCGACAACTAATCAGTCTTGCATATTGAAGCAAATTATGTGTTGCACAAAAGGATGAAACATATAGAAATAGATTGTCATATTATTAGAGATAAATGGCAAAAACAATTGATAAAACTATTACCAGTTTCTATAACAAATAAAACAGCTAAAATATTGACTAAAGCACTAGCTCCTAACATATTTCAAAAATGTCATAACAACCTCAGGATGTTAAGTGCAAATGATTCTGGCTTGAGAGAGTCTGTTACTTGAGTTGTTATATCAGTTAATTATACATGTAGAGTAGTTAGTTTAATGGTTGACTTTACATAATTAATGTGTAGAAGATTTTATTAATTAGTTAATTAGTTAGCTTGTTGACTATGTAGTTAGTTTGACAGCTAAGGTGCACCTTCTATGTGTAAGATGAAGAACCACTACGCCAGGAACGGAGCATAAGGGGCAGAGAATTGGCGGCGTTTCACCTTGCCACTACAAAACAGTGGTGCGGAAGAAGGCTCTCTTCGTGTGCCGCCACAACAGCGGTGATTGCCTAGTAAAATGCCGCTAGGTATGTAAGGATCTGCTAACTCAATTTCTGTTTTACCCCTTTTTAATTTATCCTATAAATTTTAATTGATTCTTCCCCAAATTAAGCAGAACCCCGCGAAGAGTCCTTGGAAGCGCGCGAATACTACCGTCGCTACTCCACTGCGCCACTGCTGCCAATCCTGGTCCTCTGGTCGCCGTCGAGCATTTGCCTCAGCCACAGTTTCGGAAACCCATACTCCCTTGTCCAGGGTGTGCGAAATTCCTAAGATCTGCAACACCCTGCACCTCTGTCTGGGTTGTGAAGTCGCGCAGCTCCCATACATGCTTCTTCCACTGGCGTCGAAGTCTCCCATCACCTTGGTCGTGCACGAAACTGTTGAGCCACCCTCCACCGTCCGCCATCCTGAGCTATCGCGGCCTCTCCATGTCCCTGGTTAGTTCTAACACTTTGAGCTTTCTTTCATGTTTTCACTCTTGGTTCGGAATTTTGAACAAGAATTTGTCCATATCTTTTATTAATTGGGGTTAACTGCTGCTGTTTAGGGTTAGGGATTTGATTCATGTGACTTAGTCCCATATGAGCAAGCTCAACTGGCTAATCATTATTCTGCTTCTGTCATAATTTTAACCAATTGAACACGTGAGTGTTGATTGACTAGATAGCTAATTGAGTTAGATTAATTAGCAGATTGTAATTCTATCTTTTAAGAGACAATGCTGATTAGAGTATACGTATGTGTTTGATCAACAAGAATAAATTGCTCTGTTATTTTGTTTCTCTTAAGTAATGAGACTAGATTGTAGAGAATTAATCCCGTCTATCTCTCCCCTTGAGTCACTCTCTTATTTTGTAAATAGCTCGAGTACTTTTTACATAGTGTGATGAGTGTGGAATTGAGAAATAGGGTTAACTGGTTCGAGTGATATAAACAGCATGTTGTTCTCATTCAATTGAATTAATCTTTAAAGATACTATGATTCTCAATCGACTGTTCATTTTTTTTGTTCCTCCCATTTTTATTATGATCAATCATCCATCTTTTCCTTCTCTCTTAAACCGGCCTTAGTTAGTAGACTTTGAAGGGCAATCATGTGAGTTGAAATGAATCAAGCAAGCTTTAGTACGAGTTAAAAGAAAACATCATTATCCTCTAAACCCATACTGAACCCCCTCCGCATGCATGTTCTGTTTAAAGTGAAGACTCTTAGACTAATCTAGTTACAAGTTTTTGGATGAATCCTAATAAATAGAGGCATAATGGTTGTCATCATTTACTCTTTTTTCGGTCTCTTCTACACGTGATCTCTACTTTTAAGTTTAACAGTTAACCCTTTAAATTAATTTTCCTTCTCAGATGAGTCATAAACATTAAACAATCCTTAAACAATCCCGACTACCCCTAACAATACCATAATTCACCAAACTAAAATCTCTCGAGATGATCACCTAACCAAAGTTTCGATTCAATTCTTCCAACTAAAGAAAACTTGTGTTGAAAGTGTTACTTGTTTTATACATAGGTCAGATAACGTAATTAAACTAGACAAGATTAATAGGACTACAAGGTGAGAATAATGCACATTATGGATTAAAATATACATGCATTTGGCTTCTGGACATTATAAAAGAAAAATGCTGATTTCCAATATGCTCTTTGTGTGCTACTAACATCTATGTTCTCCTTCTAAGATTTGAAATTTGAAGCTACTATATAGCACTCTATAGAGAGTTTTGAGAACTGAAATTGCGTTGTTTTAATGTAGATTTATCTGAGGCTCATCAACAAACCCGGTTCTGTTGTAGGAAGCGACTTCGTTTGGTGTCGATTGCTAAGTATTGTGCACGAAAATTGTCAAAGGGTGTTTTGGATGCTGTTGATAATAATTGCAAAATTATTTGCAGCAGAGAAATTTCTAGAGCACACTCCAAACAAAGTTATTTTTCTTTCAAAGATCTTATTATATATAAATATGATGATCTTGATTTATTATTCTTGTACTATTCCTCGTTAGCCTTTGTGAATAGTAGAATTGATCATTCTGTGGTAAGGAAAAAGAAAATAGTAAAAAGGAATTGAGACTGATATAAACTATAATACTATTAAAGCGTTATAAGCAATATACAACATTGGCTACTGCTCAACACTACAATTTGGCCATAGTTTCAGTTGTATCAGACTGTTATAATCAATATTCTGGTGATTTTTGGTATTGTTGGATAATTAATAATATAGTATATTATGGATTATTGGGTTGATGACCTTAATTTTAGATTCGTTATCAGCACCAGTTTATAAAAGAATACATTACTTGATAGGGACGTTAAATGGGAAGGGTGGGAGTTAAAAAGGCTGAAATTCTAATAATGCTTTAAAGATAAAGGATGAAGGGTATATAGAGAATACATATCTAATGAAGCCATTTTTTATAAGAACTAGGACTTTGTAAAATTGACTATTCCAAGTGACCATTGAACGTTGGTAATTTTATTTTTCATATGCTGTGTTGTTGGTCCGTTAATTATGCTTTAGACCCTGGTATTTTGTTAAACCATTTTTGCTAGAAAAGGTTAATATTTTATTTCAGCAAAATTTTGATCTGATAACTTTGATCCATTCAAATGCCTTTAATGGAACAATTTTAAATCTGTTTGCTTAGTTGAATCTCTTTGAAGCATGTACATGTCATTGCACAATTTTAATTTCTCCTTACTACTTAGTTCATGAGATGGCTGTATTATCAGAGTATTTGGTTTATTGTCTCTGATTCATTGATTTTGTGAAAGCTCATTGATTACACTTTCTGTATATTGTGAACATAGTCCTATTTCATGTTTTGTAGCATTCATGCATGTTAGAAAATGGTACAGAATATAGAAGTTGCATTTGTATTATCCACTATGTGAAATTAGAAAATAGTACTTAATTAATTCATGCAGGTAGCTAGTTTGGCTGGATCATGTATATTATTGGTAGAGAAATTGTTGTACAAAAGAGAGAAAAGTTAATGTTTTTACAAGTATGAATAATAATGGGTATATAATATACTTTGCGTGTCCTATTTAATTCAACATTTATTTAAATGATTTCAATTTCTATGCATGACGAAAGATCATGAGGGAGGCTATAGAACGGCCTAATGGTAGAAAGATCGTGCTCAGGTTCAACAATGCAAAGTAAGCAATTGGAAACGAAGCTGGACTGTTGAGTGGCGTGCTTGGTCTGCTAGGATCTGACTTTGAAAAATTTCCTATCTGTGAGGAAAGTTGCCGTAAGATTACCACTAAGGATAAAGTTTATAACGAATGTGTCAAGGTAAAAGTTTATATCCCTTTGAAATAAATCTGCTTAATTTTATAATTTTTGACAAATTGTTATTATTTGTATAGCAAATTTTTCACTTTGGTGAAGATAGCAAAGGAACTATCAAAAAAATATTTTAAAAAGTATGGGGAAGTCTTGGAAGAAGACAAGGCTGAGGTTGGATAATGCTTATTTTGAGCCAACATTCACGACTGAACAAAATATTGAGAACCGTCCGCCGGGAATCGATCGAGAGTATTGGAGATGGTTCTTTGACTATCGCGTCAAAGCTGAGACGAAGGTAATCTAGTATATCATTGGTACACAACAATACAATTTATGTTGCATTGAGTCTTTTTAAATCAATTTCTAATCTCCCTTTGTCTCTACTGGACCAATAGGAGAAGTGCAGGAAAAATGCGAAAAATCGATCAAAACAACTATATATCCATACTGGCGGTTTGAAAAGCTTTGCACGGCGGATGGAAGAAGAGGTGCTTTACTTTTTTTTATTCACTCTTTAGACTATTTCTGTGACTTAAGGTTGTCTTGATTGTGTTGAATATGGTAATTACATAAAATTTGTTGATACAGTCGGAACAACAAGGGAGAATAGTCAGTAGAGGAGAGTTATGGATCACAGTACACAAAAAAAAAAAAGACGGCTCCTATATGAATGATGAAGCAAGAGCAATTGGTGTAAGTACTACTACTTATAATTGATCGATAAAGTTATGACCTCAAATAGGGTAATAGTCTACTTTTCTGTTATTTTATTTTTTTACCTCTTTGATGAATGGTTTACTCCTCTATGTCAAAATGGACCAAGATACCTTTACAATTTCTAATTCAGCTTGCTTTAATTATCATTGCAAATTTACCTGTTATGTTTCTAGACTTTTTGAACTTCGATATAATTTGGAAACAGTTGGGGTAAAATTTGAATGATTGAGTTTCATTAATCCCTTACAGCTAGTTATAGTGGTTGGCATCCTATGTTGTTATCTTTTGGTGTGTTCTTGACATAAGATGGACCCATCAACAAAATTATTGTATTTGCTAATTTGTGTTTGTAGGAAAGAATTGAGGAGATTGAGCAACATGATGAGTCATCTAGGGTGTTGTCTCAAAATGATTCTATTACTTAGGTTTTTGGAAAAGAGAAATCGGGTAGAGTACGTGGTGTGGATTTTGGACCGACTCCTAGTCAACTCTTTGGTCCAAATTCACATGCGCTTGGCAACGGAGTCCAACTAGAGGAGACTCAGAGGAAGCTGCTTAAACTGCAGGCAGAGCTGGAAGGCGAGAAGTTGAAGAGGAAGGCGACGGAGGACGAGGCAGCAGCAGAGAAGAAAAAGATTAAGGCGATGGAGAGTGCTTTGATTTATCTGTTTCAACGGCAGGGTGAGGAGCTGCCACCAGATATCACTGCGAGGATGAGTTTTATGGAATGATAGAGTGAAAAATGGAATATTAGAATTGGAGATATTTTGTATTGAAGCAAATATTTTATTGAATTAGACTGAGCAACTCTTTGAAAGAGATTTCCTTTTGTTCGTATTTTGATGGATATATTATTTTGTTTTGCTTATATTTCAATTTTGTTTTTGCTTCAAGTTTAAATTCTAAGGTTGAAAATTTTCACTTTTAAAATAATAAAAATATAAAAAGAATTAAAAAAATAATTGAATAATATTTTAAACCAGTTATGCATTTTTTTGAAAAACCCACATTTTCTTTTTTTTTTTTCAAATTTCTCTTAAATTAGCGGCAGTTTTAAACCGCCTCTGTTTGGGTTTAAATATTAGAAAACTGTTATATCTGGCGGCGGTTTTAAACCGCCGCTAAACGTGCAGGAACTTGGACATATCAAGAATAAATTGTGGCGGTTTTCAAACCGCCGATAAATATGAAGCAAATTGTAAAAATCTCATTTGGCGGTGGTTTTCTATTGGTGTGCCGCGAAATTTTGATTTAGTGGCAGTTATACCAACGGTTGCTGGAAACTGCCGCCAAATTCAATCCCAACACCCATATTTATGGCGGTCCGGTTAATCGCCGGCATTTGATTTTGCGGCGATTTAAAACCGCCACTAGTTAAAAAATCGCCGCCAATTCGCACCTCCCTTATAGTGAACACCTTAATTAATATAAGTATATAACTAACTTTTGTGCAACTTTGTAATGTGAAGCCCAAAGTGATAAAAATATGAATTGCACACTCTCTCTTATTTGCTAAAAGATTTGTGAAGTTTATCTTTTTTCCCTCCCCCGAACGATCACCTTTTCAACAATATAACTCAATTACATCCACTAATAACACAAATACTGCGTGCATCCAAAAACCCTATTGCTAATGAAAAACTTATAACCAAACCTATGATTACATACTGAACAATCAATCAATTATCCATATTGCATTTATTCTAGCTTAATGTTTCACAAAAGAACTAAGCACATCGAAATCGATTGCTATAATGTTCGAGACAACTTCATAAAAAATCTAATTCACTTAAAACCTTTTTTAATTAAGATTCCTAATATAGAGGTGATAAATAAGATGAAGTCTATCGAATTGCAAGGACTTATTTAACTCGCAAAAAAAAATTAAAATTAAAACTACTAAAAAAAACTCGCCAAACACATCACACTTGTCTACATCTTTGGCGGGCGGGCCAACTGACATCGATCTATATTTTTTTTTCTAAAAAATACTAAAAAATCAAAATATAACCCAATACAAAAATTAAAATAAACTAATCCTTAAAAAAATCATCCTATTCATCAGTTATTTCTTTTCAGAGATACCACCCACACATTCTCTATTCTCAAATCTCAATCTCTCACTCTATAGGACATGGTTTGAATATTGCTTGTTGCTCATAATAAGTTGAACTGTCTTTGTAATCACTATGACTCATACACACTATATTCATTTCATTGATTCTCGCTATTTTTCTCTCTTTGTTCCTCTTAATTTGATATCACTCTCACTACCACTCCGTTCTTTCAACAATAATTGTTGTGAGTTTTTCATTATATATATATACTATTATATTTATAGACTTATAATCCACTTCTTATATAAACATATTATAAAATATTTTATAATTTAAAAATATTAAAAATAATTAGTATTTGTTTCGATCAATTTGGATTAGTTGAATAGTCATTTTGTTTGTCCGTTTAAACAAATATTTGGAATTCGAATCTCGTTTCGTGTGTATAACAATCCATTAGTTAATAGTAGATTTTTAATAAATAGAGCATCAATATGTGATGGATTAGTCCTCGACTTGCCGAGTTAAGAAATCCGTAGAAAAAAATTGTATTTGTCTTTAAAATAGATTAATTTCTCATTAATAAAAATACTTATAGACTTTTGTCTTTGTTGAAATTTATCTGAGACAATTTTATTTGTTGGTATCGTATTCATTTTTGAAGTCAAAACAATATGATCAACATTATTAGTTGTTGAAACTTCACATTTTATGAAATAATTTTTTAATTTTTTAATTTATAAACTTATGTCATTACAAAAGTTATTAGATGGATTAATATTTCTTGATAAGATGATGTACCGAAACACCATTGTTAAGTATTAATAAGTGTGAAGAGAAACCAATAACAACTTTTGTTATTCAATATATAATTTATTCTATTGAAAAATAAATTAATATTTCTTGAACTGGTAAATATATTTTGTTCTAATTTTTTATACCATTTTATTTGACAATATTTACTGTTAAAAAATAGCAAATGACCATACTATCCTACAATATATATGATGTATAAAATAATTTCTTATCTTAAAATTAATTATAGTTAGTGAGATAAAATTTAAAATATTTTTATTTTCTTACTCAAATCTAAATTTAAATTTAGAATTGATTAACAACTCATCTTTTTTAATTTCAATAACAAAAAGAAAATTGGTTAGATACAAAATATTCAGCATTTAATAATTTCAATCATTTAAATTTTAATTACTAAAAATTAGATTAAAAATTAATTATAAACTTAATAATCAATAATATATAATTATATATTATATCAGTACATATAAATAATAATATCTAATATATTAATTGTATAATATATTGAGAATTGATTTATTATCCAAATTTTTTTTCATAAACTTTGTAATATGTGAAAATAATGATCTTATTTTTTAATTATTTAAAAAATTATTTATAATTTTTAATTATGTAATTAAATTAATTAATAACCTTTATTATTACTTTTATACTAAAAAGTATCGATTTATACTATTTAGGATTAAGTATGATTTTAGTTCTTAAGGTAGGGACTGCAAATTTATTTCGTCTCCAACCTTTTTCTAGCTACAAAATGGTCCCAAAGGTTTAACTAAGTTTTAAAATCGTTCTTTTTACCAACTTTTTTATTTTTATTCCAAAAATACCGTTAACTAAAAAAATAAAAAAAGGATAAAGTATTAAATTGGTCCCCTATGTTTGGGTGTAATTCTGTTTTGATCCTTAAGGTTTAAAGTGTCCTATTTGAATCCAAAAAAGTTTCATTTAACATCAATTTAGTCCCATAGTGAGATCAAAGTTAAATAATTAACGGAATATCTTACGTAACAATAGTACAAGAACAAAATCGATAATCTGGAGAACAAGTACATGCTCCAAAGGCACAAAATCAACCAGTGATGCATCAATATATTTATTTATCATTCTCTTTAGTTCTATAGAAAATATTTTATTTATATTATAAAAAAATAATAAATAAATGTATTGATGCATCCACGGTTAATTTTGTGCCTCTAGAGCTTGTACTTGTTCTCCAGATTATCGATTTTGTTCTTGTACTGTTGTTATGTAGGACATTCTGTTAATTATTTAACTTTGACCTCACTGTGAGACTAAATTGATGCTAAATAAAACTTTTTTGGATTCAAATAGAACACTTTAAACCTTAAGGACTAAATCAGAATTACGCCCAAACATAGGAGACCAATTTAGTACTTTATCCAAAAAAAAGAAACACAGGTTAAGGGAAATGGCAGAGGGTATCAAATGGAGGGGGTTGGGTTTTGGTTCAGGGAGAAGAGAGGCAAGGGATGGGAAGGGGAAGGGAAAGGGACACCACCGCTGCTCCTCGCTGCCGCCTCTCCTCGCTGCTATCGCTCCTACTCCTCGTCGTTCATTCCACGCCGTTGGATCTCACCGTGAGGGTGAACGTCGCTGCTCCTTGCCCTCGCCGACATCATCGCCTCGCCCTCGCCGTCATCGTCGGCTCGCTGTCGCCCTTGTCTTGCCGCACCTTCTCCTCGCTATCGCACCTCGTCTCACCGCACCTCTTCTTTGCCGTCGCACTTCGTCTCATCGTTTGTTTTAGTCATTGTATTTATGTATTTTTTGTTTTTGTAATTGAAGATGAATTTAGAAATTTTTTATTATTCTAATTGCATATGAGTTTTGTCAATGAAAGAGGAAGATTTTTAGTTTTAAATTTTGTTGATGATTCTGAGTTTTGATTGTTCTGGTTTTCTAAGTTCTGATTTTCTGAGTTCTGGGTGGAAGTGGTGGTGGTGGGTTTTGAGTTTTGTTCTTCTTATGATTCCATTATCGTTGTTATTGTTGTTGTTCTTCTTATATTTCTTCTTATGATTCCATTATTGTTCTTCTGATGATGATGATGATGACCATGATGATAATGGTGGTGGTGGTGGATTTTGGTTCAGTTTGAGTTTCTGTTCTGCTTCTGGTTGATTTTGGTTGACTTTGGAGAAGTTCTTATGATAATGATGATGACCATGATGATAATGGTGGTGGTGGTGGGTTCTGGTTCAGCTTGGATTTTTGTTCTATTTTTTATTAACGTTGGTTGATTTTGGGGAAGAAAGTGGAAGGATATTTTTGTCCGAAAGACGATTTTAAAACTTAGTTAAACATTTGGGAATATTTTGTAGTGAAAAAAGGTTGGGGAGAAAATAAATTTTCAACCCCGCTTTAGGTACCAAAATCGTACTTAACCCTACTATTTACATATTTAAATTAGGATAAATTAGTAATTTTATATTCGCGTGTATTTAATAGGTTTCATGGGGCAGGTACTTATGTCTGTGTTCCCATTAGGGGTG
>NC_029773.3:84953261-84964234 GCF_000817695.3 Arachis duranensis | reverse complement strand
TAAATATATAATAAACATAATTTATTAATTATAAATCAAATTTTTTAAAATAAAATAATAAAACTAACATTGTCCAAAACAAAATAAATATTGTCCAAAACATATAATTAAACATCTTCAAATTTATAATCACTCAAACATAAAACATAATCCAAAATATAATTTAGGATATCTTGAATTATCATTTTTATCCTCTTGTAGATCAATAACATTATTGAAATTTGTAAAAAATTGCTCTGACAAAAAAACGCTTGGCCCGTCAGAGAAGCCTGCCCCACCTCGCCCCACCGAAACCCGCCAAAATCTATTTTTAAATTTGGCGGTCTCAAATTTTCAGTTCACCCCATATTTTTTGGCGAATTACGCGAGCTGGCTCGACGGGTTTTATCCCTTTTGTCACCCCCTAGTCTCCATCCATTTTTGCGTGGCAGGTCACGAGTAATTCCTTCAAATACATGTTTCCGTTGTTTTTTTTATCATCCCTATTGATAGCATTCGTTGGCTCGTGACATGGAGCTATTTCAGCCACTCAGTAAATTTTCAGATAATCAAAATCTAGGATATATCCCTTTTTATAAAGTCACATGTATCCTTGTTATAACAATATTAATAGGAGATAAATGGATAAACACTAAGTTATTGTTTGGATATAAGATGGAAAATAAGAGGAAAGAAAATTAAAAGAAAGAAATGAGAGGAAAGATAAATGGAAAGAAAAATATATTTTTTGTATTGTTTAGACGAAGAAAAAATGAATAAAAAGAAAATAGAAGAATTTTTTTTTTTTACTTTGATGGAAGAAAAAGTAAGAAGAGAGAAAATTATAATTTAAAGGGTAACTATATACTTTTATCCATGTTTGTACTTCTCCGTCAGTTTTTCGCAACTTTGAAGAGAAAAAATTTACATGAGTTCGACATACACCTTTTTTGTTTTTCATTCAATTTCTTTGTTGATCCAAACAATGAAAAATTGATTTTTTTCATCCATTTTTTTCTCTTAACATTTTATTTTTCTACAAATTCTTCTAATTCAAACAATATGTAAATAAGTAACATTTTTTATATATATAACAATAACTAATATCATATATTATAGCTTGTGAAATAATAATAGTTTGAGAAATAATGTATAAACAATTTAAATATTGATAAATCTAAAAAATTTAAAAAAATAAAAATATCAAAAAATTGTATGTTGATCCATAATATTTTTTTCTTAAATTTGTTCATAGTTTACGATTAAAAATACAAAAATTATATGTATGTTATTTATCTTATATATATTTTATTTTATAAGACTTATAATTTTTTTTATCAGTGATGTTAGTGGTTATAGAAAAATTTTTATTTTTAAATAAACTTATAAAAAAATTAAAAACAAAATTGGTTACAATTTTTTTTATTATTTATTTAGTTTTTAGTTTAAATTAAAATTAAATTATATATTCAATTTATATTTATTTGTTTATCCTAATGATTGTATATAATAGATAATATATTTAAGTATGTTTTAAAAGAAATTATTGAATTTTAAACTAATTAAGTTATATTAAATTATAAGATATCTATATATTTAATCAACCTAATTAATTAGTTGTAGTGGATTTGATTTAATAATTTAAAAAAATTTGAATAATCCTTTTTAAAAATATGTCAATCTAAATAATATAGATTGATAAAAAAATATAACTAAATTATATAATATAACATAATATTCTTAAAAGTTTATTTTATAGCAGATATAATGCTAAGATATTTATCATTATTTATGGTATAATCTAATTTCACAATTATTCAAACGTTGTTTTTACGAAAAAATTACATTATTTACTTTGAAAAAAAATTTACTCACAATTATAATTTAAATAAAATATATAATAGGTATTAAACCAATTTATTTTAATAATTACTTAGTCACAAATATTCATCAAAGATATGAAATTTAAGAAGATACAAAAAAATATATATAACACCTACAACTTTTACACTATCACGATAAAATGATTATCATAAGTCTTTTTAGCATAAATTAAACAGAACAATATATAATAATAAAGAAACAATCAAATCCAAAAAAGTTATAGAACACCTATCATACGCTACGACTGTTAATATTGAAGAAGTTTTAACAATTTATTCTTTTATTAGATATCTTTTTATCTACTCTACACTTTATCTACGATTATGTTAAGGATTAAACCTATACTTCAACCTTTTAAAATCTCATATATTTTTGCCAGGGACGGACCTAGGTGGTGTATTAGGAGGCATTTGCCCCCACTCTTTTTTTTTAAATATATACATATATAATATGCCCCCATTTTAAATTTTAAATGACTCCATTAAAAATAAATTTATCCTAATTATTTAAAGTCTCAAATCCACTTTATCTTTCTATCATTTTGACTATTAGTTAACCTAATCAAATTTAGTCTTCTCTCATTCTCAAATTCCAACTGTCATCACTCCTTGATTCTCTTAAATCCTCTTCTTAGTTTCAACCTTTTTTTTCTATTCCTTTTCTAGGGTCATTTTTTCTTCGTCAAAAGGTAAATTTTAAATTCTCTATTTTTTAATATAACTCTTTATGATTCTATATATATTTCAATTTCATTGTTTCTCTTTTTGATATTTTCAATTACAAATTATAATTCAAGCAATTATATTTTAGGTATTAATCTAATTTTTTATTCTCTTTATAAATTTATATATTTTATTTTATTCTCAATTTAGTGATCTTTATTATTTATTTGTTTATCTTTCGTTCTATTCTATTATATGTAATTATGTTGCATATAAATTTCCAAAGTCAATTGATCAATTTACTAATTTAGAATATATATTTTTTATTTATAGAAATAATAATAGAAAAATATTTTAAAAAACATCTTTTGTTCTATTTTATTATATGTAATTTTTATTTTTTTATTCGAATAATTAATGTGCACTTTTATTTTTTTGAATTTAGATTAATATATCTTTTAATAGTAATGTATATTATTTTTGCCCCCAACATAAATTTTTTGGGTCCGTCACTGATTCTTGCCAAACACAATTATGCGTCGTCCATATTTATCAAAGAACTGAAAATAACAAAAGCATCCATCTGTTCTTTATAGAAATTATTGAATAGAATTATTGGTAAAAAGATAATGTTCTCTTATAATATGTATGATTTTTTATAATGATAAAATAAAAATAAAAAGTATGGAATAATATTACGTATATTTAAGTTAATTTTAATCTTTTTTAATAACTAGATTTATTATAACGTAATTGATAAACAATGACAGTTGATACAGAATATATATTTTAAGTATAATATACTGTTATGATTTTATACGAAATAATATTAGTTTTAATTTATATATTTATTGTTGGATATTAAAAATAAAAATTATTTGTATTGTTAACAGTTTTCAAACCTTTCTCAACTTCGACCGTGATTAGGCCTAAAAGGTTATCCACCTCGTCAAAAATAAATGTAATTTAATCAATTTTTATCTGATAGTACTATACATTGGCATAACCATAGAAAAATTAACTTTAGCGAGATAACAATATGGTATTCAGTTACAACAGGAGTATTTTTATATATAGAATTATCAATCAATTATGTATGGCTTCTGATGAAAATACTATATTCAACATGAATATTATTTGTTAGGTAAAAGATAACAGATTGACAAAAAAAATTATTACAATGGATATATTTATTATAAAAAATATTTTTCTACGTAATAATAGAAAAAATACCATGGTCACCCTGAATTACTACAGGTTCAACTTCTATCGACAGCGATAAAATGCTTAAATTGAGACATTTTTGGATTATAATATTTGTCAAATAGAGAATTAATGAAATACTCATCCACACCTTCTCATTTTAATTAAGTACATTTATACATAAAAAAAAAGAAGAGTTAAAATCACAAAAGTGATAAAAATGATGGTTCCTATAATTTTGTGTGGCTATCTATATATAGAAGACCAGAAGACCATGATTATCTAACAAAATTAATTTGTATTTATTGCATTCAATTTGAATAGGTAAAAAATCATCTTGTTTTAGTTTAATCCTTAATTAACATTATTTGAATTTAGCTCAATATATATGATTTGATGATTTGATTTAATTATTAATGAAAAATACCTAGAGAGCCTATTTTATTCATAGATTTATTATTTTAATAATTAATAAACTAATCTAATTAATTAATTAATACAGATAATTAGTATAATTAATTTAGTTTAATAAATTAACAAAATATTAACAAAATATTAAAAGAAATAAATTAAAAAATACTACTAAATCAAATTGATATAAATTATAATAAACTGTGTGATACTTAAATATCTAATAAAATTAATTAGTTGATATAGTTAATTTATCGTAATAAATTATATTTAATGAGTTAAAAAAAATAAATTGCTAAACACTCTCAAAAGCATGTTACATCAACTCTATCATTAAGTGCAAAAACCTGATTTTTATATAATAGAATAGACAATAAATAGAAGAAATAAGAATATGATATGTGACATATTTTAATTATAAAATTGGTAATATGTAATAGATTTTTTTATGAATCTTTATTGTTTGTTCGTTGCTAGTTTTAACGTAATTACTTAATAAACAAGTATAATCACCCGTGCCATGCACGTGAGAAGATTGAAATTATAATTTTAAATTATTTTTTTAAAATTAATTTGAATTATAATAATTTGATTAATAAAAAAGTAACATGTTATGTATTGTTTGTTTTTTTTTTAATTCAGTGTTAATTGGATTAATTCTAAAATAGTTATTAATCGGTTTTAATAATGTACTTTCTTCAATAAATCACACATATATACTGAATGTGATCATAAATAATATAGTAATAATAGTTAAATCTACCAACAAATATATTAGCTATATTATCACACTATTAAACAAATTATAATATAAAGACTATTAACACTTATAAATCTATAAAATCGTACTTTCTTTGATTTGTGCGAGGGTTTACTTGTCAAATAAATTTAAAATATAAACAAAAAATATTTATAAGATGGACCTAGCATCACTTGAAAGAATCATGAAAAATAATCAACTTATCTTATCATCCATGAGAACCATTTCTACGTAAGTCGTCTTGTTCTTGTCAAATTTGTATGGGACTTTCCATAACCTTATAATTCTTGCCTTTATTTTTCAAACTTTTTCATTACATAATCTACCGTACCATAGGTAACACTGTTGATAGAATCATAATTAGTAGCGCTTAGGTATGAAAAATAATAAACAGAAGAAAATTTATATCCGAGGTACGAATTTTCTAAATGATAAATTAAATAATTGTAACAATTTACTATTACTCCTTCTCTCTCTATATATATATACACTAATTATACACGGTAATAATTAGCAAATATCTTCAATGGAGATACTTACTACAATTAGGTGAAATTTATTTCATTATATTTTATTAACCTTTATGATTAATTCAATAGAGATACTTACTCAATATATATGTTATCTACGTTAATTATATGCCAATATTTTTAGAAAAGAGCTAAAAGAAGAGATATATAAATATATATAATATCATTGCTATATAAGAAGTAGGGCTGTCAAACGGACTAGTCCGGTCCATTTAGGCCCAGCCCATTAAGTCAGTGGGTTAAATGGGCTGACCCGTTTAAGCCCACTTTATTCGCAGGCCAGAATTTTAATTTCTAGCCCGGACCATTTATGGTCAGTCCAATGGGTTAAACGGGCCAGCCCATTTATCATTTAATTTTATTTTTTGAAAAATATTTTGACAAAAAATACCACTTTTAGGTCAAAAATCTTTAAAAGTAATATTTTTTTTAGTTGATAGGTCTGATTTTCAGGTCGAATCGAGAGAAATATCAATTAAAAGTACTAATTTTTTTGAAAAAAATGTAAAAAAAAAATAAATGGGCCACCCATTTAGCACACAGGCTAGCCTGAAATTTAAACGGGTTTAATTTTAGAGGCAAAGTCCGCCCATTTAAATGGGTAAACGGGTTGGTCCGATGAGTTTAGCCCATTTAAATGTATTTATTGCATTCAATTTGAATAGGTAAAAAATCATCTTGTTTTAGTTTAATCCTTAATTAACATTATTTGAATTTAGCTCAATATGTATAATTTGATGATTTGATTTAATTATTAATGAAAAATACCTAGAGAGCTTTAATTATTAGTGAAAACTGGAGAGCCTATTTTATTCATAGAATTATTATTTTAATAATTAATAAACTAATCTAATTAATTAATTAATACAGATAATTAGTATAATTAATTTAGTTTAATAAATTAAAAAAATATTAACAAAATATTAAAAGAAATAAATTAAAAAATACTACTAAATCAAATTGATATAAATTATAATAAATTATGTGATACTTAAATATCTAATAAAATTAATTAGTTGATATAGTTAATTTATCGTAATAAATTATATTTAATGAGTTAAAAAAATAAATTGCTAAACACTCTCAAAAGCATGTCACATCAACTCTATCATTAAGTGCAAAAACCTGATTTTTATATAATAGAATAGACAATAAATAGAAGAGATAAGAATATGATATGTGACATATTTTAATTATAAAATTGGTAATATGTAATAGATTTTTTTATGAATCTTTATTGTTTGTTCGTTGCTAGTTTTAACGTAATTACTTAATAAATTCTGCCTATGAAACTATCAACTACCTAATATTATGATTTAGTTAATAAGAACGTTGATATTAATATTTTTTCATAAGTATTGTTATTATTTATAATTAGAAAAGAGCCCTATATAAGTTTATTTCCTTAATGAATGTTAATTTATTTTGTTGCAAAATTTTATATTCTCTTTAAAATTTTAGAGTAATTGAGTTTAATTTTTACATTTTGAAATAAATTTACTTGAAAAAATTAATATGTAAATCACATTAGTATTACAAAATTACTTTATTAACATAATTAGTAGTGTTTACTTGAACTATTAAATTTAGCTTCTAATGATATTAAAGTCAACTTATTTTATTATCTTGTACTTTTAAAGAATTTAACATAAAAATCTAATAATTAAAAAAAATTCATTACAATGAGTATATTCATTTTAACAAATATTCTTTTATCTAATACTATAAAAAAATATACTGCTCACCTTGAATTACTACGGGTCAACTTCCATTCATAGTGATAAAATACCGAAATTGAGATATATTCATCAAAATAAACAATCAATAAAACATCATCCGTACTTTCTCATTTTTGGTGGTACATTTATACATAAAAAAATATACATAAAGAAAAAAAAAGAAGAAAAGAAGAGTTGAAATAGGATTTGCGATAAAAATCATGATTCTTATAATTTTGTGTGGCCATCTATATATAGTAGATCAGACGATTATGATAATCTAACAAACTTAATTTGTATTTATTGTATTCAATTTGAATAGATAAAAAATCATCTTATTTCAATTTAGTTCTTAATTCACATAATTTAAGTTTGGCTCAATATATATGATTTGATTTGATTTGATTTGATTTAATTATTAGTTAAAAATATCTCAGTTGTCTATTTTATTCAAAGATTTATTATTTAATGACTAATTAATTAATTAGTACCCACAATAAATTTGGTTTAATAAATTAAAAAAATAAATTAAAAATACTAACAAAATATTAAAAGAAATAAATTAAAAAATATTACCAATTTAAATTAATATAAATTATAATAAATTATATAATATTTAAATATTTAATTAAATCAATTAGTTGATATAATTAGTTTATGGTAATAACTTGTATTTAATGAGTTAAACCAATTAAATCGGAAAACACTCTAAAAAACATGCCACGTCAGCTCCATCATTAAATGCAAAAATCCGATTTTTATATAATAGAATAGATTTTCCACCTCTTTTATCAGGGATTAAATTCAAAATCACTCTCAAAATAATGCCTTTAATTAACCCAACCAAAGCCTTTCACTCCTTATTTAAATGTGATTATGCAATTTCACAATCCTAAAATCGAAAAAAAAAATCCCTTATCTTTACATATTTATTTGACAAATTCACTTAACTCGAATTTTATTACAATTTTAGAAAATAGGATTGCTACACATTCAAATATTTTTTCATCAAAATTTATTCAAGTAGGTCTAACACCAACAAAAACCACTCTTATTAAAAGAATGTCATTATACGCGCTTCTTCTCCCAAATACATGCATATGTCATTTTCTTCTTCTTTTAAATTCACGCATACCTGCTCCTCCTCCTCCTTCTTTTTCTTCGTGCATAGTATCATGTTATTATTAATTCTAGATACTTGCTATAATTATATCAAATTTAATTATGACTCTAAATAAATAAAATAGATAACATTCAATATTATTTTTTTCTTTTTTACATTCAATATTTACTGTAAATATAAAAAGTAAAATAATTAATAAAAAAATATGAGTAGAAAATAAAACATATTAATTAAAATTTAATTTGTTATCTAATTAATCTTGTGTACATACGATATAACTTTACGAAAATGTTATAAATCACAATTTTTTTTATTCTAAAAAAAATACTATATATAGCCTTTAATAGTACAAAAATAATGATAAGAATTAATGATTGATATTGATATTAATCACAATTGATTATTGATGCTCTATTTTTTTAAAGTATATTTTACCTTTTTAAAATATAATGCATGTACCATGTAGACCTTTATTATTATTATCCACAAATTGATATCAAATTAAATAAGTCACTATTAATGTGTGCATTAACTATCTTCTAATAAAATTATTACACTTGAATGAGAATTAGAACTATATCAATTGATATAATTAGAATGATTAAAAATATCAATGATTAATAAGTAGTTTAATAACGCATTAAATATTGATTTCATATAATTATAATGAAGATATTTTCTTAAATTAATATAATCACGCATTATTTATAAGTTAATCTTAATATAATTAGAATAAATTTATTTGAGAGAAAAAAAGAGTTCACGTGTAATTTATAAAAATTATAATAATTTTTTATTTATATATACGTATATATTAATTTTGTTAAATAATTCTATATATATATATATATAATTATATACATATACATAAATAAAAAATATATGAATTATATTTTGTTAAACTCCATGTTACCAGCTATTAAAAATATTTAAATCACATGTATTAATTTTTTTGTTATAATTATTTCGTTTTATATATATGATTATTTTTTGTTCTACAATCATGCAATAATATTTTTTATAATATTATTGCTATATATGAAGTAGTTTTATATTACTATAATTATAACAAATTTAATTATAACTATAAATAAATAAAATAGGAAACAATCAAAACTAATTTTTTTATAGTCAAAATTTACTGTAAATATAAAAATAAAATCACTAATGATTAAAAATTTGAGTAGAAAATAAAAATCCATAAACTAAATTTAATTTTTTAACTAATTAATTTATGTCCATATATTATTATTATTATTATTGTTATTATTATTATTATTATTATTATTATTATTATGAGTTAATATCCAAAATCGTCCCTGAAAGATATCCCGATCTCCATTTTAGTTCTCGAAAGATAAAATTAATCGAAATCGTCCCCGAAAGATACACGACTTGGTCACGTTAGTCCTTCCGTCAATTTGTTGATGACGTGTCAGTTAAGTGCCACGTGGCATATGATGACGTGGTGTGTTAACGCCACGTGTCACGACACGATTGGTTGACGTGTCACTGCGTGTCAGATCAGTGACACGTGGCACGTCACGTGTCACTTGACATGTAAAAAAGTTATTTATAATCAAAATAGTCCTTGAAAGTTCACACGTAAGTCATTTTCATCCCTAAAATTTTAAAAATTAATCAAATTAGCCCTTATATAATTTTTTATTTTTTTTGATAATATTAAATTTGAAATATTTTTTGATACTACTAATTTTAATAGAAATGTAATTGACAAACAAAAAATTAGTAATTGTATATTTTATTCTTAAAATTTTTTTCATTATCTCTCTCCTTTAATTATTCTCAAAAGCTCTCTTATTCTTTTCTATTCTAAAATATTTTTCTTACATTATTATATTTTGCTGCAATATATATATATATATATATATATTTGAAATGTATGTTAACTTGCAATTTTCGCTACCACTAAGATGCTTATTAAGGCTTATTAAGGCTTCTAGCTACCACTAGGCACTACACACTGGATTGTGCTTTGTAATAGATTTTGAGAAGAATTAAAGGAGAGAGATAATTTTATTGAAAAATTTTTTAAGAATAAAATATACAATTACTAATTTTTTGTTTGTCAATTACATTTCTATTAAAATTAGTAGTATCAAAAAATATTTCAAATTTAATATTATCAAAAAAATAAAAAAATTATATAAGGACTAATTTGATTAATTTTTAAAATTTTAGGGATAAAAATGACTTACGTAAGAACTTTCAAAGACTATTTTGATTATAAATAACTTTTTTACATGTCAAGTGACACGTGGCGTGCCACGTGTCACTGATCTGACACGCAGTGACACGTCAACCAATCGTGTCGTGACACGTGGCGTTAACCCACCACGTCATCATATGCCACGTGGCACTTAACTGACACATTATCAACAAACTGACGGAAGGACTAACGTGACCAAGTCGTGTATCTTTCGGGGACGATTTCGATTAACTTTATCTTTCGAGGACCAAAATGGAGATCGAGGTATCTTTCAGGGACGATTTTGGATATTAACTCTTATTATTATTATATATTGATTAAAACTGTGAATACATACTAATAAAATTATTACATACAAATGAGAATTAGAACTATATCAATTATATTAATTATATAAACTCAAAATTATTATTATTATTATTATTATTATTATTATTATTATTATTATTATTATTGAGTAATGATGAAGAGAA
>NC_029773.3:84950117-84952669 GCF_000817695.3 Arachis duranensis | reverse complement strand
ACATATTTTATCATAATTAAATATTGATTTGATATAATTATAATGAAAAAAGTTTCCTAAAATAATATAATCATACATTATTTATGAGCTAATTATAATATAATTAAAGATATTATTATATCATAATATCTACTTACTATATTAATATAATATCAAAAGATACATGTTTCATTATTTTTTATAGATAAAATCGGTTTTTATTGGCAACTAAATTGTGTTTAGGTCAACAAAAATTATATGTTTAGGTAGAGATTTTTTGTCAAATATAATAAAAATACAAATAAAGAAATAAATGATAAAAATAAACTTAAATAATATATATGGCACCACTTCATTTTATTAATTATTAAATTATTTAAAAATAGTACATCCACGAAAAATACTCATAATATATAAATTGAGGCAATAATTTAAAACTTTTTAATTATAATTTAATCAAATACTAATATTAAAACCAAATTACTTAAACAATACTGAATCTATTCTAGTTCTTAGTCACGTATAATATAGAATCATTCTCGTAACGATAACCAACTGAAATAATATCATAAATATCAACATTTAGAATTCGTGTAAATTCAAACCATCCTCTTGTTAAATAAGTTTAATCATTCGCTATCCATGCAATGCGGCAAGGTATAGAATTGCCACACCGAAAAACCAAACTAACATTTATTCCTCTCAATGGCATTGCATGTATGCAAAAGAAAGCCGGTAATTTCTGAAAAAAATCACAATATATTATAAAATTATTCTAATAATGAACAATTTAAAATAAGATAATTTAAATATATTACCAATCGTTGAAATTGCATATCCGAGTTCGTTACGAATTTAGCAAAACTAAACTTAAACCGAGAGAATTCAATCTCATTATGTGCTCCACTTTGAAGATTTTCGGGCTGACGTAAAAAGCATGGAGGGGATGGAACTTGAACTTGCCCTATAAAATTCTGTGGATGCAATTCCTCAATCAAAAATCGAGCTCCTCCCAAGAAAGCTAATTTTAACCACATTTCATTAGGTTGGTCATAATAGGTGAGTAGATCCAACCATCCTTCGATAAAGTAGATATTATTGCCCCTTCTTTGAAGGCTTACATCCATGTAGTTGGAACCTGAATAAGTGAAGACAATTCGATGAGGTATTTCATGAATGTGATGCATTGTAAGCGATTGTGGTAAAAGACAATCGAACTAGAACATTAGACGATAAGAATAACTTAGAGTAACAACAATTAATAAATTACTAAAAGAATAATATAATATAATGAGTATATGAAAAATATTATAAAAAATTATAAATTGTACCTTAAAAGGATTAACTTCAATAAAAAACGAAGAATACATTTTTATTCTATGAAGTAGTAAAAAAAATACTAAATATAAAATTATGAGTTGACTCTCAAATTTAGATTTATGTACCACAGAAAAACATAAATATTAATTATAATATAATATAATTATAATAAAGGTATTTTTTATAAAATAATTTAGAATAGATGAAAAATTTCATTCGTTTTGGAGGGAAAACGAACTCACGAGAGATCGACACGTTACCCTTATTAGTTGGGGAAAAACTCAATTTTAGTATATTAAGTAGATAAGTAGATAGATAGATTAAATTAAATATGGATAATAATAATAATAATAATAATAATAATAATAATAATAATAAATTTAATCTGAGTCAAGATATAAATATTTTACACGAAAACTAGAAGATTATGTATTTAATTTTTGGAGTTAATAAACTTTTTTTCTATAAATTACATACGAGGAAAGATATCTTACAAACAAAAGAAATTGCATGTCAAAACTTTTTTCATATGTTAATTTATCAAAAATGTTATTCGTGCACTAAAATTAGCTATTAAAATCAATTATCAATATATTTATGTATAAATACATGTGTGGTTTAATTTATTTTTAATGTATAATTATATTCCAATATATATTTTGGGCTTGTTTCGGTTAACTTTTAAGAAAAAATCTTTTCTCGAGTTATTTTTTTTAAAAGATCTTATGAAAAAGTAAAAATAATTTTATGTTTGGGTATTTCATACAAAAAAATCTTTTTATCTATCAATTATGTTTGGGTATAACAATATAAAAGTACTTTTTTGTTTATTTATTACATAAAAAAAATCTTTTTTTAAGAAAAAAGATCTTTTAAAAAAAGATGTAAATTACACCTTCTCAAAAAAAATATTTTTTTTAAAATTTTTCTAATACTTTTATTTTTACTAATAGAAATTTGTTAAACACTCTAAAAATTAAAAAAATATTATTGAAAAAAGATTTTTTCTTATTAAAATAATAGCGCTCAAACAAACACAAATACTCAAAACTCTCACTAGTCCGCTTAAGCAAGTGTCGGGGGTTCGAATCCCGCCTTGTGTATGCAGCAACCCATTGGCCAGCGGCAAACCCTTAAATGGAGCTCAGTACCGCGGCGGATTAGTCCTTGACCTGTCGGGTTGGGGGATACCGTGGGAAACCAAAAAAAAAAAAATTACTCATAACTGATTTTGATTGCTAATTTTAATATAC
>NC_029773.3:84947599-84950046 GCF_000817695.3 Arachis duranensis | reverse complement strand
GACTATTATTTATAAATAGAAATATAATAAAATTTTCTAGTAAGTGTCTTCTAGAAATTTGTCTTTGATTGATAAAGTTGACCAATCTTCCAATCAACTGGGATGATATTAGGAAGTTGAATGGTCTTTCCTTTGGTGCCATTGGAATAACGTTGAGTGAGCGTTAAAGTCATTGGAGGTTGCAAATTATAACCAGCGAAAAAGAAACTCCATGTTGCACCCCCCACACGAGAAACAGTAAGAAAACTTTGATCACGAACTTCTAAATCAATGTATTCTGCGTCTCCATTTACGTATTCGATTGATGCTTCCATGTAAGTTGGTGGTCTAGAGTTTTCACCGATCCTCACTGCTATAGAATTCCCAAATGAGCATGAAACCCTAAAACACACAACACAAATTAAAATTAGCACTACAATATATATATTATTTCTGAATGGTTTGAAATGCAAAGATAGAAATATTGCATTTTTTATTTTTATTATATTGGTCTAAATCTCTTGATGATATATTTCTTATGATGCAATAATTTTTTTGGATTTGTGTCTTTATTTATTTTATATATATTTTTTGAATTCTACAGATATAATAACATTATAACATTTTAGATTTGTCGATCATACAAATTTTGATATTATGTTACAAAATCATTCTTCTAAAAAATTTAACGCGACAACATATATGAATAGTTATATTTCTAATATTTTAATTTGGTGACCAAGACCAATAACTTTTAATCTAATTAATGGTTATATTTTGGAATTTATTGGAATGATTATATATTTAAAATATATTAGATTTTGTTTGTAAATCGTGATGACTAAAATGGATCACTCTAATTTTATTAGTGCTTATTAAAATTTAAAATTAAATGAATTCTTATCTAATTCTTCGAATTTTATGGAATCTGAAAAACAAGCAAGTTAATTAAAATTCAAGGAGAATCGAAAATCAATTCAATTTTATTTTAACACAAAGAAAAAGAAACATCCCAAAATAATCTTAAACAATTCATGCTTTAAATGAATTGGTCTCTGACCAAAAAAAAACCTCTAATAATTTTAGAATATTAAACAAATTAATCCTAAACAAAATAAAAAGTCATTAGTTTTTACTTTTTTTAATATAAATGGACTAATTTGTCATTCTGTTAAAACTATTTAAAATTAATTTTTGTTTTAGTTTTTTTTTTTTGGAACTAATAATCTTTGGGAAACATAAATACTTAAGAAGACCAACTTATTGGATTATTATAAAAGATTTAGTTTGAAAATAATAAAATTATTTTCAAAGCATTATACCTTCTGTATTGAAGGTTGACTTGTCCAAGTTTGCGAAGAGTATCTTGTTGACCTGGATTTGCGATGGAAGCAAAAGCGGCGCCACTGAGATTGAAATGGTATCCTGAACACGATGAGCATTCATCACTTACTACCACTGTCACTGGCTTCCCTGAACATGCTGCATTATCTGTGCATTTCACCTATATATCATAATCATCTTTATTTGTTATCATATTTTCCATCATTAATTGAAATGAAAAAAAAAAGAAAAAAAAAAGAAATAGAGAACAATTAGGTTTGATTTGGAATGGTTTTTTGGAAAAGTATTTAATTTATACTGATAAATTAAAAAAAAAACGTACGTGTTTGTAGTTTAATTTCTATAAGTTAAAAATAATTGTAAGAGAGAAATGAATCTTTAGCATGTAGTGAGTAATAAATTGATTAAGAAACAGTTATTCTTTCTTATCTTTTCTCTCTTTTTTTTTTAAGATAATAATTTTAATGCTTAAAAGTTTAGTGGTTAGGTGTGAAATAACATAAAATTTGTATATTTAATATTATTCAAAATATTAATTCGTCTTTTTATACATTTTTATGTACATTGATTTTTTTTTGAAAACTAAAAATAGTAGCTTACTTAGAAAAGATACTTTTGAATTTTTTTTTCTAGTAATTATATTTTTATTAAAATAAATTCTTCAAACATATCTGAAAATATAAAAGAAAACAGGGTAGTTTTTATGGAAAATTAAAGCAAATAAATGTACCTCATAACAAGAACCACATCCATAGCCTTTGCGAAAAATAAAACTACCAGCAGCCGCGGTCAATTTAGAGATTGGAGGACTCTCCACAGTTTTACCATAATTACATGCACCACCTGCACATAATTACCTTAATATCATCAAACAAATTAATTAATTAATTAATTAATCTCTAATATATAGAGATTAGTTTGATTGAGTCTCTCGCACGAATATTTTGCTAAGTTGTCGTATTTAATTGAATGTTCAGATATATTTTGACATAATATTCGACATACGTATTTTTTTGTATTTAAAATATGTCTTAATAAAAAATATAAAATATTTGTTCAGATATAACACCTTTAAATATTATATATCCAACTTTTATCCTTAATATATATTTTTGAAATAAAAT
>NC_029773.3:84936136-84947245 GCF_000817695.3 Arachis duranensis | reverse complement strand
CCGTGACAAAAACAATTGGTAATAAAATTATTCAAATCAACTATAGTAGTTTGACTAGTTTCTATGCCAGAGTATACTTGTATGGAAATGAAAAAAAAAAAAGACTTTTACACTTGGTGGATACAAAGAAAAGTTTCAATATTAGCATGTCAATTAATAAAATATACAAAGTATGTATAATAAAGATTAATATAACTTGCACACTTACTATCTGATCCAGCACCATCCGGGGTTCCATACCATGTAGCTCGTGTTTGGTTCCATAGTTTCTCATCATTTGCAGCTTTGGAAGGATTGAAAAATTTGGGGTTGATGCAATAACAAGTAGTGCTTAAAAGCATAGAACAAAGGACTACAAGAGTACATGTGTGAACCTTCATGATGAATTGATGATAGATTTTGCAGCTGTAGTAATGTCTCATGTTTCAAACTACTTGCTAGCTAGTAATATTTATAGTACATACTTTTTAAGAGTTCAATTTCATATATTTTTTATTCCAAACACATACAGCCTAATATTAGACCATGGTCAACATTCACAGTAGTCAATAATTAATATTAATAATGTTAATTCTAATATGCTCATATCATTCAAGGAAAAAAATAAAAATATTTACTTCAAATATTAAGAAGGTGTAACGTTTAGTTTTTTTCCTTTTTCTTTCTTCATAAGAATCCTTTTAAAAGGATAAAGATAAGAGAGTATTAATTAGATTATTGAAATTTTAAAAGAGTCATTAATGTGAATGAAAGTGGATTACAAAATTATCCATAAATAAAAATACTTATCTTCCCAAAGAAGAAAATTACATATAAATAAAGAAGTTTTATAAGAAGAGAATCATTGCATATTAAGAACTAAATCATGGGAATGAAATTTTTGAATAATATATAAACGAGGTTGAATAACGTCAATTTATTTATATTTGAAGGAACGGTTTATCAACCATTGTTGAATTGTTTCATTGACTTAACGGCCATATAAATGATAAGTCAAATGAAACAACATTAAAACAACATTATTATATAGTTAATATTTGAAATATTCCGTTATTATATGGTTGAAACAATTGTTTTATTGGTTTAATAACATTGATTTAACCGTATAATATTTGAATCGTTCCTTTGGTTAATGTATATTCTATATTTTCAATATTATATGGTTGAAACAATTGTTTCATTGGTTTAATAACATTGACTTAACCATCATTTGGCCATATTTGTCGTTAAACAGTACTATTTGTACGTAGGAATGAAAATGAGACAAACGATTTATCAAAAATTACAGTGTTTAATTTAATCTGTTATAAAATAGGTCTAACTTTTAAAAATTTAAAATTCTCAATAAATATACTAAATTAATAAATTAATCTTGATGACTTATTAGATCTATTAAAATATAAATAAAAATAATATTTTTATAAACATTAAATTTAATTTCATATATTATATATAAGTAAATGAAGTGAAGTTAATTTGAATATATATGACATAAGCTTGTGTTTATTTTTTAGGTTCTCTTTAGAATAAGAAATTTAGTTTATATCTTTGAATTGGTCGATCAAAATAAATTTATGGCTATTTTTATTATAGTGGGGTTGTTAACCTCATCAAAATTAGTAAAATTAAACTATATCGTCATAATAAGATCGTTAACCTCACTAAAATTAGTATCAAATAACATTTGAAAAAATTATCAAATCTTTTAATAAAATTTAATTCACAGACTAATTTCAATAACAAGTCAAATTTTACAACAAATAAACCAAATTCAAACTAATTAACTACTTTATAAATCTAATCTATTAAAAATAAAGCCTAGCCTAATCTTATCTGTTTCGACTATTTGTAACCTTTGGAAACATTGAAGAAAGTCACGATAATTTATACAAGTACCCACGATTTTAAGTTTAAGAAAACTTTCATATATAATAGTTCAAACTTCTCAACCCGTAAGAGATCATCAGATGATAAGTTCCAACAACATTACAACATCAAAATTAACTAAACTCCACTCATAACTTACCCTTTCAACTATTTTCAGTAACTCCTATTACACTACAAATATTCCCAAACATATCATCAACAACAACAACTTGGCCCTTAGGCATTACCACAAAGACAAATTGTTATTTCAATGGATATTTCAAACATACACCCTTATGATTTTCAGGAATACAACACCTACACTTGCATATCAATTAAGAAAAATTTTATCATTTTATGTTAACAAATTTATTCTGTTTTCAAATTCAAATAAAGAGTGTGAACTAAGTTTTTTAGTCAAAAAATTAAAGATTTTATTATATCTTTGGAGAGTACCATCATCAATTCAATAACAGCTCTGCATAAGGGCGAATATTTTTCTAAAAATAATAACCTAATTGTACCTTAAAACCAAAATAAATTTAAATGATGCTATACATACAAGCATTTTGGTAGTCAAATTGGTCCAAACTTAGTAAAAACCTTTCACATAAACATGCGCACGTTTTTTCTTCTTTTCCGCATTTCTTTTTATCGACATAGTATAGGAATTTTTGTCAAAAAGTACAGAAAATTATCGATATATCACATAAATTTTTGTACATATATAAGCACAAAAATTTTTGCTGTGAATATATATTTTGGTCGGATAAGTCAATATTCTAGACATGAGATTTTTCGAAAACTTTTGTGTTGTGCGCACCAAAATATCTATATCCATTAATTTTGCTGGACACACTATAGGGGAGGCGCGAATTGGCAGCGGTTTTTTTCTTGATTAGCGGTAGTTTTAAACTGCCGCAAAATCAAATGCCGGCGGTTAACCGAACCGCCATGGATATGGGTGCCGGGATTGGGTTTGGTGGCGGTTTCCAGCAATAGCTGGTATAACCACCGCTAAATCAAAATTTTGCTGGACACCAATAGAAAATAACCGGCAAATGAGACTGTCACGATTTGCTTCATAATTACCGGTGGTTTTCAAACCGCCGCAATTTATCTCGATATCTCCAAGTTCTCGCACGTTTAGTGACGGTTTTAAACCGCCGCTAAATAGTACTATAGTGTCACTCAAATTTACCGGCGGTTGCAAACCGTCACCAGATGTAACAGTTTTTATAATCTTTTAACCCAAACAGAGGCAGTTTAAAACCACCGCTAACTTAAGAAAAAAAAATGGAAATTGGATTTTAAAAAAAAATGCGCATAATTTATTTAAAATATTATTGGATATTTGTTTTATATTTTTTATTATTTTAAGAGTGAATATTTTCAACCTTAAAATCTAAACTAGTAGCAAAAATAAAATTGAAATATAAGTAAAACAAAATAATATATCCATCAAAATACGAAGAAAATAAATCTCTTTCAAAGAGTTGTTCAGTCTAATTCAATAAAATGTTTGCTTCAATGCAAAATATCTCCAATCCTAATATTCTATTTTTCACTTTATCATTCCACGAACTCATCCCTGCAACGATGTCTGGTGGCAGCTCCTCACCCTGTCTTTGAAATAGATAAATCAGAGCACTCTCCATCGCCTTCATCTTTTTCTTCTCTACTGCTGCCTCATCCTCCATCGCCTTCCTCTTCAACTTCTCGCCTTTCAACTCTGACTTCAGTTCAAGCAGCTTCCTCTGGGTCTCCTCTAGTTGGACTCCGTTTCCAAGCGCATGTGAATTTGGACCGAAGAGTTGACTAAGAGTCGGTCCAAAACCCACACCACGTACTCTACCCGGTTTCTCTTTTCCAAAAACTTGAGCAATGGAATCATTTTGAGACAACACCCTAGATGACTCATCCTATTGCTCAATCTCCTCAATTTTTTTTCACAGACACAAATTAGCAAATACAATCATTTTGTTGATGGGTCCATCTCATGTCAAGAACATACCAAAAGATAACAACATATGATGCCAACTACTATAAAAAGAAATAAGGGATAAATGAAACTCAAACATTCAAATTCTACCCAAACTGTTTTCAAATTATATAGAAGTTCAAAATGTCTAAAAATATAACAGGTAAATTTGCAATAATAATTAAAGTAAGCTAAATTAGAAATTGTACCGATGAAGATTGCATGGCTATAAATGCATGAAACTAGACCTTGTTACATATGGACATAGTAAATTGAATTATTGGATTTCCCTTATTTGGATTTGAGCCATGGAATGAAGATGCTTTAACAATAATAATTAAAGTAGTAACAATAAAGCATATAATTGAGTTCGGTAAAAATTTTGACTTTATTTGCAATGAAACAAGAATTTGTATTAACAAAAAAAGAATAAGAAAGAGAAAACTTTCGCCATGCAAAGAAATTGAAATCATTTAAATAAATGTTGAATTTAATTAAACACGCAAAGTATATTATATACCCAATATTATTCATACTTGTAAAAACATTAACTTTCCTCTCTTCTCTACAACAATTTCTCTACCAATAATAAATACATAATCCAGCCAAGCTAGCTAGCTGCACGAATTAATTAAGTACTATTTTCTAATTTCACATAACGGATAATACAAATGCAAATTTTGTATTCTGTACCATTTTCTAACATGCATGAATGCTGCAAAACATGAAATAGGACTAGGTTAACAATATACAGAAAGTGTAGTCAATGAGCTTTCACAAAATCAAGGAATCAGACACAATAAATCAAATACTTTGATAATGCAGCCATCTCAGGAACAAAGCAGCAAGGAGAAATTAAAATTGTACAATGACATGTACAGGCTTCAAAAAGATTTAACTAAGCAAGCAGATTTAAAATTGTTCCATCAAAAGTATTTGGATGGATCAAAGTTATCAGATCAAAATTTTGCTGAAATAAAATGTTAACCTTTTCTAGCAAAAATGGTTAAAAAAATACCAAGATGTAAAACACAATTAATGGACCAGCAACACAGCATATGAAAAATAAAAATACCAACGTTCAATGGTCACTTGGAAGAGTCAATAACAAAGTCCTTGTTATTGTAAAAAATGGCTTGGTTCGATATGTATTCTCTATATACCCTTCATCCTTTATCCTTAAATCATTACTAGAATTTCAGTCTCGTTAACTCCCACCCTTCCCATTTAACGTTCCTATCAAGTAATGTATATTTTTATAAACTTGTGCTGATAACGAATCTAAAATACAGGTCATCAACCCAATAATCCACAATATACTATATTATCAATTATCCAACAATACCAAAAACCACCAGAATATTGATTATAACAATTTGATACAACTGAAACTAGGGCCAAGTTGTAGTATTGAGTAGTAGCCAATATTGTATATTGCTTATAACACTTTAATAGTATTATAGTTTATATCAGTCTCAATTCCTTCTTATTATTTTCTTTTTCTTTACTACAAAATGTTCAATTCTACTCCTCACAAAGGCTAAAGAGGAATAGTGCAATAATAATAAATCAAGATCATCATATTCATATATATTAAGAAAGACTTAAGAAAAATAACCTTATTTGGAGTGTGCTCTAGAAGCCTCTCTGCTGCAAATAATTTTGCAATTATTATTAACAGCGAAAACAAAAACACTCTTTGGCAATTTCCATGCACAGTACTTAACAATCGACAACAAACAAAGTCGCCTCCTGCACCAGAACAGAGTTTGTTGAAGAGCCTCTATACACTGTCAGTTTTAGAAAAATCTGCATTAAAACAACACGATTTCAGTTCCTAAAACTGTTTATAGAGTGCTGTATAGTGGCTTCAAATTTCAAATCTTAGAAATAGAACATAGATGTTAGTAGCACACAAAGAGCCTATTGGAGATCAGCATTTTTCTTTTATAATGTCCAAAATCCAAATGCATGTATCTTTTAATCCATAGTGTGCATTATTCTCACCTTATAGTCCTATTAATCTGGTCTAGTTTAATTACGTTTTCTTATCTATGTATAAAACAAGTAATACTTCCAACACAAGTTTTCTTTAGTTGGAAGAATTAAATCAAAATCTTGGTTAGGTGATCATCTCGAGAGATTTTAGCCTGGTGAATTATGGTATTGTTAGGGGCAGCCAAAAATGTTTAAGGCTTGTTTAATGTTCATGACTCATCTGAGAAGGAAAATTAATTTAAAGGGTTAACTGGTAAACTTAAAAGTAAAGATCACGTGTAGAATAGACCGAAAAAGAGTAAATGATGACAACCATTTGACCTCTATTTATTAGGATTCATCCAAAAACTTGTAACTAGATTAGTCTAAGAGTCTTCACTTTAAAAAGAACATGCATGCGGAGGGGGTTCAGTATGGGTTTAGAGGATAATGCTGTTTTCTTTTAACTCGTACTAAAACTTGCTTGATTCATTTCAACTCATATGATTGCCCTTCAAAGTCTACTAACTAAGGCCGGTTTAAGAGAGAAGGAAAAGATGGATGATCGATCATAAGATAAATGGGAGGAACAAATAAAAAATGAACAGTCGATTGAGAATCACAATATCTTTAAAAATTTAATTCAATTGAATGAGAACAACATGCTCTTTAGATCACTCGAACCAGTCAATCCTGTTTCTCTGCTCCACACTCATCACACTATGCAAAAAGTGCTCGAGCTATTTACAGAATAAGAGAGTGACTCAAGGAGAAAGATAGACGAGATTAATTCTCTACAATCTAGTCTCATTACTTAAGAGAAACAAAATAACAGAGTAATTCGTTCTTGCTGATCAAACACATATGTACGTATACTCTAATCAGTATTGTTTCTTAAAAGATAGAATTACAATATGATAATTAATCTAACTCAATTAGCTATCTAACCAATCAACACTCACGTGTTCAATTGGTTAAAATTATGACAGAAGCAGAATAATGATTAGTCAGCTGAGCTTGCTCATATGGGACCAAGTCACATGAATCAAATCCCTAACCCTAAACAGCAGCAGTTAACCCCAATTAATAGAAGATATGGACAAATTCTTGTTCAAAATTCCGAACCAAGAGTGAAAACACGAAAGAAAGCTCAAAGTGTTAGAACTAACCAGTGACAGGGAGAGACCGCGATAGCTCAAGATGGCGAACGGTGGAGGGTGGACTCAACAGTTTTGTGCACGGCCAAGGTGATGGGAGACTTCGACACCGGTGGAAGAAGCGTGTATGGGAGCTGCGCGATTTCACAACCCAAACAGAGGCACAGGGTGTTGCAAATCTTAGGGATTTCGCACACCCTGGACGAGGGAGTATGGATTTCTGAAACTGTGGATGAGGCAAAGGCTCGACGGCGGCCAGAGGACAATTGATCGGTAGCAGTGGTGCAATGGAGCAGTGACGGCAATATTCGCGCGCTTCCAAGGACTCTTCGCAGGGTTCTACAAAATTTGGGGAGGAATCAATTAGAATTCATAGGATAAATTAAAAAGGGGTAAACAGAAATTGAGTTAATAGATCCTTACCTAGCGGCGTTTCACTAAGCAATCGCCGTTGTTGTGGCGGCACACAAAGAGATCCTTCTTCCGCATCCTTACTTTGCGGTGGCAATGTAAAACGCCGCCAATTTTCTGCCGCTATGCTCCATTTTCGGTGTAGTAACATATATAGAAAGAAGAAGTAGTAACAATAATACGCGTACGTATGAAGAAAAAGAAAAAGAAGTGTGCGATGACATAATTTAATTGGACTTAATAAAAAAATTGCTTGATTATCTAATATTTTTGAACAAATTTAAGTTATTCTCATATCATGTGTCATATTTTTCCTTGGAAATATTTGTTAGATAATATTAACATATTTAAATATTAATTAGATTAATTTTAATTAATACTCTTATTAATAATGGAAAGTATTTATTATTTAATTATTTTTTGAATGGTTCATAACCAATAAATAAATGGTACCTTGTATCATACATATTGTTAGAGCATCTAGTTATTAATTTTATTATTTTTGAATTATTATCATGAATTTTAGTACGATATTAAAGCTTTGTATTCTCATCGAACTCTTTGAGTTTTTTTTTTTAGTGGTCAAACTCTTTTATGAGAGTATTATTTACATTTTCTTTTCATAGTATTTTCATTTTCACCTTGAGTTTATGTAATTTTGTTTGTACCCTATTTTTTGACAGTTTCTTCCGCATCTGTTTGATATTTTATCCCGTTCTGACAATTTCGTTTATAGTTCTAACAATTTAGTATCGTGTTCCAACAATTCATTCAGTTCCAACAATTTTATCTTTGCTCCATTTTAACAGTTTTATTTGTACCTTTTTAAAAATTTAATCTACATTCTATTTTGATGGTTTAGTTTGCATCTCAAGTTCCAGCAACTTTGTCTATGTTTAAGTTCTTAAAATTTTCTTATTCGAGATTTTTTTAGTAATAAGTGGTAAATTCAAATCGACACTTAATTTTGAGAGGAGATATTAGAGAATATTAAAATATTTTAATATTAATTAGATTAATCTTAATTAATAATTTTTTAATTATAAGATGTTAGATAATTATTATTTGATTGTTTTTTGAATTATTGTCCATCAACTATAACTCTATAAGTAAGTAGTGCCTTGTATCATATTGGCAAAGCGTCTAATTATCAAATTTAATATTCTTATTATCATGAAGAATTTTAACAACAATAAGTGTTTGTCTGATTCAATTTACAATATTCATATTAGTTGAGGCTTTGAATGTGAGTTACAGAAGAGTATGAAAAACACTAGTTGATGATGTCCAAACTTCATGAAATTGAGAGCAACGAACAACTTCGTTCTTCAAGCTAAGGTAGTAATAAGGGTAAGATCATCCGGGATCCTTTCTTTGTAGGGTACAGATTTTGTAGTAGTCTTTTTGGCATCACAAGTTTTGAATTGTGCTGGAATCTTGGAAGAATCTAGATGATTTTCCATGTCAAAACTTTGAATTGTCACAAGATTTCTTCATGTTGTAAAGTTAGTATCATCAAATTTCTCATTAATTTGATGGTGGAATCGTTGACAGAAAATCATAAAGAACAGAATGCCTAATATATTAAGATTTATTTCGAACTAAATGATAACATTCTATATTAAGATTCTTTAGCATGGATAAGTAGTAGGAGTGTGTTTTTTGTTTTGAGAATATAAACTTAAAATATATTGTTCTAATATTATTTTATTTTTGTTTGGTTGAAACTTTGCTATTTTGCCTTTTTTCGGTTGGCAACGTCTTACTATACATATTTTATGTTGAAATTAAAAATTTAATTAATTAATAAATTTATGATATATATTAAAGATTTTTAACGATCTAGAAAAGGGAATTGAATCTATGACTTTTTTTTATTTATTTTAAACTTTAGCATAAAAAACAGATTCTGTTGTGTCTGCAATATAAATTATAGAGAAGATAATTTAATTGGGAGCCACTCCGATAAAGATACTTCAAACGTTTTTTTTAAATATTTTTTATTAATTAAAATTTAATACATATAATTGGGTAAATTGTGTTATTTTTGTCAAAATTAGCTTCTAGCCTCTAACATTAACAATACTATGCAAAAAAGTTATTGTAATTTTGTTATTAAAAATAAAATATAATAATAATAATAATAATAATAATAATAATAATATTTTAGCCATTTTTTATAATAGAGATATTGTAATTATTTTTTATAAAAATATTAATTTAAAATGGTTTAAAGTATAGTTTATCAATTTTTTGGCCAAATCAATTTATCTAATCTAATTTTAATAAAAATAACATAGTTTAATCAATTATATATATTAATTTTTAATTACTTAAAAACATCTTTAAAAAAAGACGTTTTAAACATCTTTATCTAAGTGGCTTCCAATTTAATTTTGTATCCTGATTCAATCACTTTGTACAATATAATATAGCTTATATCTAATCTCCACCACAATAATAGTAGCTAAAATTATCATTATCTTTTCAAAGATTACATTCACTAATTCCCAATGATTCTTCATAATCCTATCAGGGATAAACCAAACTTCTAACCAAGCTTGATTTGGCTAGGTTCACTTTTTAAACTCTCAACACTAAGTGTTCACCCAACTTAACAAAGAAAATCTCTTAGATTCAAGAAAAAAAATCATAAAATGATTACAAAAGATATTAATATAATTTTTTATTTTTTTCTAAGCTAACTCTTGTTTTTATATTCTCCTAATAGCTTTTTTTAAATTCTCACATTTATGCCTTTTTTCATTGAATGAAATAAAAAAAGATAAATTAAAGAATCAAAATATTCAACAAATTAAAGAACTACAAAGGAGAAGAAATAATACAGCTTGAAAGCTATAAGAATATAATCTGATTTTAGCAAAATGCTCCTTTTAGTGTAAGTATATTACTTCCAAAATTTCAGACTTGAGCGGTGAAAGTGCTGAAAATTTCATATTTGTAAATTCTCTCTTCTTATCATAATCTTTGGTTGATTACTCTCTATTATATGAGGTAATACTTCCAAAACTTGAGCTTGTAAAAAGGGTCAACACCTTAAACATTGAATCATCTGAATTCTTTTTCTTCTCCCAAAAAATTGAAGCAGAAAATTAGAATTGAATATCAGAATAGAATAACGCAGAATTACCGAGAAAATGGGCAACATTAGTAACAATATCAAGATTATGAGACCTTTAATTGTTTACCAAATTAACACCTTTAATCTCTTTAATCTTATGTTTTGATCCAAATTTCATTTCTAATCCTTAAAGATAAATAAAAAAAAAGTGATTTCCATTATCTTTTTCTTATTCGAATAGTACTTCCTCTTTAAAGTAGCTTCAACAAATTATTATGTATGTACAAAAATAATAAATTAATTTATTTTATTTTATTTTTTTTAAACATTCTTGACTTAAGAATTTAATTTTTGCTCTATTAGTTTGACTTAGCCTCCATTATTTCACTTTTTTTTCGATGCTTGTTTAGTGAATTGTTTTAGTTCCCTAAAAAAAGTGAACCATTCTTCCTTAATTTGTTTTACTATTTTTGGATAAAATTTCAATAACAGCTCCAAAAATTTGTCATCAAGTTTGAACCAAGTTACTGAACTTGTTAGTATTTGGACTCATACACAAGTTTGGACTTGCAACAAAAATATTAAAAATATTTGATAACAAAAATTTTTTAGCCAAAATCAATTAAAATTTATTT
>NC_029773.3:84915753-84936078 GCF_000817695.3 Arachis duranensis | reverse complement strand
CTTTTAAATTCAACTAAAAATATATTTGTCATCATCAACAAATTATTATTTTCTAAACTTAACATATATATTATATTGAAATGCAAAATAGTTTGATATATGTAACACCAAAACCACTAAAAATAATAGTGTGACGATATATATCGTTGAAAGATTTTTCTGTTTTCAATTTCTACATAGATGGCATAATTGTATGCTAAAATAAAAGGGTGATGATTGTTCGTGATCAATTAGTCCAACTCATTATTAGTGTAATAATTAGGTGGTAGTATATTGTTTTTTAATTAGATACCATGAAAAAAGTATGACTTGATCCTCAAATCTTTCTCAATTCAATTATATTCTTAAATTGTTGGATTAATAGTCAATCAATTCACATAATTTTGATGTGTTTAATGATAAAATAAAAATTTAAATACATAAAATCATGTACTTTAATTTTATAAGACTTTTTTCTTTTATATCCACGAACAAGTAAATCAATTTGTAATTACTTAATATTAGTCTATTTGTAATTACTTAATTTATGAAAGGAGAGAAATTCTAATTTATCTCAAGAGTGTAGAATTTTGTGAACATCAAATTAAGGTTAAATAGAGAGAAGAAAACCTTCTCATCTCAAGGATTTTGAATAACACATCTTGAATTTCGAATGAGAGATATGTTGCTTATCAAATATAGACGATGATTAAGATATTAGAATTAGNTTTTTAGTATAAATATAAAATATATTAATCAATAAATTTAATGATTAATTTTAATATATATTTAATATAGTTTTTAGTGTAATTATAACACATTGATTTCAATATTGTTTGTGGGATAGTACAAACAGTATATAAGCTGAGCTATGAATTTGTAATCACCGTCACTCGTCACTCTATATTCGTTTTATTGATTCTCTCTTTCTTCTCCGGAATTGGATATCACCATCATTGCCCCTCCTATTTTCAATAGTAATTGTTGCAAGTTTTTAAAATATATATTAGTGTATTGATAGGCTTAATTCACCTTTCTATAAATTAAATTTAATGCGGATAATAATAATAAATTTGATATTATTAGTCAAAATAATAAGCAATTTATACTTAATATTAGAAAGTTATAAGTTCAGTTCTTAAAATTAATAAGATTTTTTTGTAAATTATATACTATGAAAGATATTTTAAAAAGAACAAAATTATATATTAACTTTTTCACATTTTTTCTGTTATCTAAATAAAAGAAACAAAAAAAAAAAAACAAAGGTTAAGACTATATATTTAAACAGATGGCAATTCCATTTAAAACTACTCTCAAACTTCTTTCAATGAGAGAAAAATTTCACTAGATGAAGTTATAATCTCATCGTTATTTTTGTCATGGTGTTCGCCACCTTATTTATATCTCTCAAAATCAAACGAAAGTCAACACACAAATTCCAATCATGATATTCCTTATTTTAAGCATCAACAAATCAATGTATAAAACCCAAAACTATGTTGATGATTAGTAACAAAATTAAATGCTTTCACACAATCTATCTCATAAATAACATCTCGTTGACCCACATTCCAGATTAAGAGATAACTTCTCCAAATAGTAACAATTCCCCTTGAAGAATACTATTACTCTTAATCATTTCTAAATATTTCGTTTACCAACACCCATCACAATATCTGATAACGCAAACAAAATCGACACTATCATCAAAATCAGGATAATTATCATCACAATTAATCTTGAAAATACCTATAGATGGAGGATTCCAAGTATAACACACTACCACACAGAGCTTTACGCCTAGGACGTAAATAAGAGGTGGCGAAACGCTACAACCTCTAAAAATAAAAATACTTATATCTGTGACAAGAGTAATATAACTAGGAGTCTTGAAAGAAACGGTACGATCAAAATAAAAGTGAAGATACAACTCTCATGGTCAACGATAAGATGAAAAGCTTATATAAAAAACCAAAAGACAGATATATATAGGATTCCAACCGGTAAATATAATCAACCTCTAGACTCGATCTGCGAAGCAAAGGCCGGCTAGAGTATATACATACATACATACATATAATGCAAAATATCCCAGACTCGAAAACCTGACAACCTGTTTCTCTAAGTCAACCTCTAAGAGTGACAAGAATAAAATACAAGATGGAGAATCTATATACATATATAAACATAAATAAAATACAACCCTAAGTCCCCAGAGTTCTTTGCTTCCACAGAGTCTCCAGAATACTCAATGAGATACCTCCTGACCTGCATCTGAAAAGCAACAATATGTATGGAATGAGAATCAGAGGTTCTCAGCATGGTAAAGTTGCCCACATAGTTAATATAAAAGGTCTTGGAAAAGTCAGAGGCAATCCTAAAACTTCGACACTCAGATATAAAGCTTAGAGTTAAAGTTTAAAACCATAATATAAGGTGAGCTATCTAAGGTTCCTAAGTTCAACTCAATTCTACTTATTCCCTCAACTTCTCGCATTCCTCCAATCCTCCAAAATTCCGGTGCACAGACAAGCAATACAGACAAAGCCAAACACAAGTAGGATACATATACAGCAGGTAGCAAATATATCATGTAAGCATAATAATCACATAGACAAGTCCAATTAATACACAATCAAACAAAACACACATATGCATATGATGTATGCCTGTCCTATGGCTAATGAGCTCATCTGTCGGTTATACAACCAACCCGATATGTCCTGGTAGCTAACTATTGGATAGAATACCAAACACGGAGCAAGTGAGATCAAGCCGCAACCCTTACATCTTACCCATATACCAGGAGTAGGGGACAACTTCACCCTTGCCTCTTACCCAAGTGGTGTTACAGTTCTCAACCCGGAGCAAGCGGCGACATAACTCAAACCTTGCATCCTACCCAGAGTCCCGAACTCTTCTCCGGAGCAAGTGGATAACACCACTACATCTTACCCGACTTATTGACTCTTACCCAGAGTAAGTGAATAATACCACTGCATCTTACCCGGAGTCACATTCAGAAATTCATTCTCATTCTCATTATAAATCCTTCATATTCATTTAATTTTATAATCAATTTTAGTTCTCATCATTCTTCTCCCTCATTCCTTTTTCGGAGCAAGTGGACAACGCCACTGCCTCTTACTTGGTCACACATATCTCATTATCATTATAATTCATTCATATTCATTCAACAATTAGACTTAAAAATCAATTATCATCATCCTTCATTCCTTATTATCCCACATCCCATTTTGTTCATTAACAATTCATACTCAAAACACAATTCATTCTTTTTAAATAAAGTAAACTCAAAACGTTATCCTTTTCTTAATAACTCAAAATCAAATTATAAAATCCTTAAAAATTTAAATCTTTCTAAATAACCACTTTAAATGAAGTATCCTATTTTTATAAAAATTTTGGCAGCATCTCCTCTAAAACTTGGACTTTTGCCACCCCTCAAGAGTCCCGACCACCAAACCAAACACCTCTCGGGCATTCAAATAATTTTCAATATCAAATTATTTCAAAATCAAACCAATTTCAATATTAAATCTTTTCCAAAAACCAAATAACTCCAATATCAAATCGTTTACAAAATCAAATCACACGTTTTCTCAATCAATCTATTCAATTTAATTTCACAAACCTATCATCAACCCTCAATACATCAACAGTCATCATTAATTTATACTCCTCCGTGTCATAATGCAACTCATATAAATTCATACACACATTATATACCATAAACATAATCCATCAATAATTCATTCAGTTCATTCCTATCTTAAAGGCTTCTAGTCTAAGTTTTTACGTGACATTAAACATTAACTACGAAAAATCAAAACCATACCTTGGCCGATTCCTCCCTAAGCCCGGAACACATCAATTATCCACCGTTCCTCAAGATCCAAAGCTTCAACTCCACACCAATTGAATTTTCAGTTCTCAGGATTCAATTTCAAGCTTCCAATATCCACCAATTTAATTCCAATTCAACAAGATACATGATCTAATTCATACAATATCACAATAATCAATATTGAGCTTACTAAATCACCAATCCATAAGGGTTAGGATATTTTTACTATTATTCATTAGCCAAATAGACAAAATCTGATGATTATCCATCACTAGAATACCCCTAAACCATCAAAATCACAAAATCTCTCAATCACCAAAACCTAAATCACAAGCTACATCTCTCTTACCAAATTATTCAGTGAATTTTGTAGAGAATTTTGAGACGTACACATGGCAACTAACGGCTTGTCAATTGAAGCTCCGGATTGAAAGTTATGGACGATTGAATTCTTTGATATGTTAGGGTTAGGTTTTTACATTTATCTCTCTCTTCTTCAACATATTTGTAGCAATGAAAATGAAGAAGGCTCATTTAATGGTTTTATAGATTGGGCCTTTGGCCCGATTTAGGTGCGGTCTAATTATTTCGGCCCGACGGTCTAATTTTAGGATAAAATCTTTAAAATTAGTGTCAAAAATCACATTTTAATTATTTCTACCATTCTAACTTATCAAATTTGATTTTCTAATTTTTTTAAATAAAAATTAATTTATAAACTATTTTTAACTACCCGAGTTTTATACCAATACCTATTTAGAATAGAGGGGAGGGACATACATTGCAATTCAAAAATAGTCCTATGCTCCTTTTTTAAAGCTAAAGTCAGACAAATTACTTTTTTTGGAGGCCAAGTCTCATGAAGATTAAAGAAGACATTATTCTTTATTCGCCATATTTACCAAAGTTTCAAAAAGAACCTAAACGAATGCTCTTTGCTATAATACAAGAACCGATTCTTCAATTTAGAGAATGACAAAAAATATCCAACCTGTGCCATACAAGTTGAGCTTTCGGACAAGTCCAAATACAATATAAAATCGATTCCTGACTAGAAAGGCATCTTGGACACCTATCCGATGACAATATCGCTCTTCTGAAGTGAAAATTTGCAGTAGGAAGAGCCCCCTAAGACACAGCCAAGCTAAAAACTTGTTCTTTTTCAAAATAAGTTAGCGCCAAAGCCAAAACCAATTCTCCCGTTCCTCCTAAACAAAAACTGCTTATATAGTCACAAGTAACGTTGCATGAGTCATAGACTTTGGATTCAACCTTAGACCAATACTAAGTACCAACCTACTTCCGGACCCATTTGCATATTTAGATTGTAAGAAAGAATGTTACTTTTTAGATTCTAAGATAGAGGAGAATAAAGAGTCTCCAAATGTCACCTACCAATTCACAAGATATCTTGTATTTGGAGGTTTGAATCAGAAACATAATTCATCTCATTAGATAACTGTCCTTCTCTTCTCCAGCTAGAAAATAAAAAATTCTGGCTCAAATTTTCAATACACCAAGCAAACTCATCCTTCAACACTTTCTAAACCTTGCAAAGACTCTTTCAAATGTGACAGCTCTTGATCTTGGGACAACTAAAACAATCATCTTGAGATAATTAGTATTTGACATCCAATAATTAGACCCATAAGTTGTTTGGCTGATGGAAAAAAGTTCAAACTATCTTTTCAAGAAGAGCAATATTCACACAATAAATATCTCTAATTCTCAAACCTTCATATTTTTTTGGAGTAACCAACACCTTCCAGCGAACAAGATTCAATCCTCTTCCATCAGTCCGTCTTTTCAAAAAAAAATTCTCATTATAGACTACAGTTTACTGATGGTCCCTTTAAAAAAAATAGAGACTTGCATCTGGTACGTGGGAATAATAGCTACAACAAAATTGACTAAGCAGAATCTACCTGTTCGGTTGAGCAAACTTCCTTTCCAACTTAATAGTCTATCTTAAATCTTATCCAGGACATCATTAAAAGTTGAACGGGTAACTCTAGAATGGCTAAAAGTAACTTTAAAATATTTTTTCAAGTTCTGGACAAATATGATGGAAGACACCGCAGTGAAGATCCCATTCCTTATTGCAGAGACATTCTTGAAGTAAAGCACTTTTTATTTCTCCACATTAATTTTCATCCTAGATGCTTTGCAAAAATTCTCCAAAACCACCATCATATTTTGTACTTGTCTCATTGTATCTTTACATAATAAAAATAAATCATCTGTAAACATTAAGTGAGATATTCTTGGTCCCTTTTAGAAACAATAACTGGCTCCCACAAGTTCAGATAAACCTAATGACTAATAAAGCATGCCAATCTCTCCATACACAACACAAAAGATAGGGTGACATAGGGTCTCCTTGCCTAAGACTCCAACTAGAAATAAATTCATTCTGATGATTCCCATTCCATAGAATAGACAAGGAGGAAGCAGTGACACAATTCATAATCAAATTAATTGTAAGACTGAAAAAATTAAAGTTTTGAAGGATATAGGTCAAAAACCTCCAGTCAACTCTGTCATAAGCTTTCTCCAAACCAATTAAAAGCCAGAGTGCCTTTCTTGAATTTAGTCTTCTTCATAAAGTGGAGAACTCCTTATTCAATAATGATGTTGTCAGGAGTTCCTCGTCCCGAAATAAACCCTCCTTAAACTGGGCTAACAATCTCCACAAGATGAGGACGAAACCTATTAACAACGATCTTTGTGTTGATCTTGTAAACCATGTTACAGACACTAATTGGCTTGAAGTCTTACATAGATACTAGCATTTTAACCTTCGAAATAAGAATCAATAAAGTCTCCATCATCTTCGGATCAAGAGCAATACTAAAAAACGCCTGCTTAGCCATATTCCAAACATCAAGACCAATAATCTTTCAATATTTCTTGAAAAAGAAAGCTTGAAACCCATCAGGATTTGGAACTTTAAAAGAATTTCTGTAAAAAATAACTGTCCTCACTTCCTTCATAGTAACTAGCGTTGTAAGATCACTGCAAGTTTCTTCATGCAGAGAAGGAAGAGGCACATCACCAAGACAACCCAAATCAATATATATCATCCAAATGATAGAATAAGCTTTTGTAGAAAAACTTTGCTTCCCTACTCGAAACCTTTGGAATAGTCTCCCACATCCCATCCTTGATGGAAAGACCATAAATCTTATTATGCATCTTTTGCATAAGAGTTTGAACATGAAAGAATCTTATATTCCTATCTCCAAACCTTACCTATTGCTCTCTTGACTTTTGGAGTCATAGGAGCTCTTCTTACATTAGAGTGTTATTATAATCATCAATCAACTACTGCTCTTTCTAACGCAAATAAATGATATCCACCACTTCCAAACACTTTTGCAAATAATTAATCTGGAGCTCTAATTCACATTTTCAAACAAAAATGTTACCAAAACACTTTTGAATTAAACTATAAGAAATTCTTTTGCATTTTCGAAAACTTGACATGAATCCTTTAATTACCAGTCTACCATAACTGATTCACAATATCCCTGTACCTGGGATGAGTAGCCCAAATAGCAACAAATCGAAAAGGTTGATTTCCTTTAGGACGAGGATAGCGTTTACAACACATTTGGATAGAATAAAGATCAGACTGAAGTCTATTTAAAACTTCTGCATAGGTCTATGAAAAGATAGATAACCAACAACTATTTATATAAACCCAATCAAGTTTTGTTGCCACGTCAACATAATTTTTTACCCTCCTATACCAAAAAAATCGTCTTTCAATAGTCTTCAGATTAAACAAACCACTATCCCCCTAATGAAGCTGCAAACCTATCTGCTCTTTGATGAGAAAATTGGCAACCTTTAGATTAATGAGAAAAGGTTACTTTATTAAAATCACCAAGAATAATCCAACGTCCTTAAAAAATCATGAATTATGCAACACGATAATCCCAAAGGAGAACTCTTTTATTAAATTGGGAACTACCATAAATACTACTATACCTCCGAGTCAAATTATCAAACTAAACTTCAACCATAACACCTTGATCAAAAGTATCAATGAACTTACAACTAGCACTCTGCATAGAGGATAGAAACCAAATACCCCCTTATGTCCCTCCACTTCCAATATACCAATAAAGCGATACCCTAACCTTTTTAAGAACAATTTCAAATGCTAAAAAGGGGAGTGAGTTTCAACCACAAAAAAATAGGTCTAAATTTTTTAACAAGTTTCTTACAATGCACCGAGCTAACTTATTATAAGCACCTCTAATATTTCAAATAATTATATTTAAACTATTCACAAAAAATAGGCACACAATAAATAAGAATATAATACTCTAAATAGAATCACCAACCTCAATAGATGATTTGTTCTACAATATTGGCACTCCCTGATCCTCAATAATTGCCACCCTCGGACTCCCAATGCTGCATCGCTGCCACGCTTCCATCTATTGAGGCTCTCTCTGTTGCACTGCCATTTCTCTCAATCAGGGAATCAGGGAGTTTTGCAGGGAGGAAGGTCGCAAGAACTTCCAGAGAGAAATTTCACGACGTGCAAGAGTGTTGTACGATGAAGATGGTACATTTTCATGTTTTTCTCGCTGTCTCATTCTAATTTCAATTGATTTGCATCAATCACCATGCAAACTGGGCTTATGGATCCTTTCCAAACCAAACTTGTGTTGCATTCAATCTTGAGCCTTCAAACTTGATTTATAGCCCATTGTAAATTTTTTCTTACGTAGAACTTGTTCTGAGCCCTTTCCATTATCCATGCATGCCTCATTAACATGAACATCATTTACGTGAGGAGTCAATAATTTCGTACACATATGCTTCCTTTTAACAACTCTTGATTCATCACCTAAATCACGAGAATCCTTGCCCAAATCACGAGCTTCTGATTCAACCTCTTTTTGAATTTTTTGATAGTGCACTGGTGTCGGGGCCTCATGATTCTTTCTATTACTAAAAGCATCACCCTTTTCTTTTGAAGACTTCTTTTCTATGCACACTAATTTATCATGCCCATACTGTGCATAAATAGAACAAATTAACTGTAAACTCTCATACTCCACTTCATGAGTGACGCACTCCATGATAATATGTTTGATTACCAACAATTCTAAGATTAATCTGAACACAAACTCGAGCATATCTCCCTCTCTTTGTAACCTTTGTGGCCAAGTTCACTTTCACCAGAATTCCTATTACAGATGCCATTCACAATATTGCTTGTTTCAGGTAGTACCAAATCGAAAGTTTCGAGACCCAAATTCATATTAGCGTTGATCCAAAAGATTATTTGCATGGCCTAAAGTCCACATCTTATGGTTTTACTGCGACATAGTGACTATTGATCAACCACGGGTCACCAAACATGACCTTTTCACAATCCGCAACTACATCGAATTTAACCATAAAATATCCAAATCCTCTTTTAATGTGCCATACTATCCGAAACTTATGCATAAGAGCCATGTAACCATAATACTTATCCACTTATCCAACATCTTGATCACAATGGCTTCCTGATATGGTTCAGTTAGATAGCTCTTCGCCTCTTTCGTAAAAATGATATTCGATGGATGAAAATCACCCTGATTACCTATCACTTTGAGATACCATCCCTAAATAAAGACCCTACAAATGCAAAGGCTTTGCACTTCTCTGTACCAATGATCTTATCTCTAAAAGAGATCTTAGATGGCTTTTCTAAACCCTCTCAAAAAGAATTCTCCTTAACATTCGATGCACACCCTTTCATGCTCTTTTCTTTATCCTTTCCGACGACAAGACCGTCTTTTTTATTGAGTTTCACCCTCAAACTCTTGCTCCACACTCTCTTTCTCTCATTTTTTTAGTTCACATATTTTATTATATCTAGTAAAAGAAAATGGCATAGATTCTTATTTAGTAATTGATCACCCTTTATACTTATATCAAATACATAATTTTTTTATTTAAAATAAAAGGATAATTATTTATAAACAGAAATATAATATATTTTTCTAGTAAGAGTCTTCTAGAAATTTATCGTTGATTGATAAACTTGACCGATCTTCCAATACTGTGTGAATACATTAGGAACCAGAATGGTCTTTCCTTTGGTACCATTGGGATAACGTTGAACGAGGGTAAAATTGAATGGAGGTTGTATAGAATAGCCACCAGCAAAAATACTCCAAGTTGCACCCCACACATGAGAAATCTCTAAACCTTGTTCAGGACCATTTTCTATATGAACATCTGCATCTCCATTTACGTATTCCATTGATAGTTCTAACTTATTTGGTTCAGAGTTTTTACCTATCGTAAATGCTATAGAACGTTCAAATGAGCATGAAACCCTAAAGAACACCACACAAACAAAAAATGAGAGAGATATACAGAGAAAATAATAGATTAAAGTATTATTTTTATCTTTAAATAAATATCCCAAATTGATCTTTAACAGTTCATGCTTCAAATGTTGTTCCCTAACAGAAAAAAGTCTCTAATATTTTTTAAAAATAAACAAATTAATCCTAAATAAAATAAAAGTCATTTTAGTTTTTGAAAAAAAAAAAAACTAAGTTGTCATTTTGTTAAAATTAATTTTTTTTGGAGCTAATAATTTATAAAACATAAATAATTAAGAAGACTAACTTATTGTATTACTATAAAAAAAGTTTAGAGTGCATCACTCTTATTAAAATTTGGTCAATACATAATTAACAAAAAAATAATAAATAATTCTACGCCATTAAATATAATTTTACACCACTAAAAATACTAATGATAACTAATTGATAACTACAAATCGACAAAATCCCTAACACTCCTCATTACCATATATAAAAGATTTAGTTTGAAAATAATAAATTATTTGCAAAGCATTATACCTTCTGTATTGAAGGTTGACTTGTCCAAGTTTGTGAAGAATATCTTGTTGACCTGGATTTGCGATGGAAGCAAAAGCAGCGCCACTGAGATTGAAATGGTATCCTGAACACGATGGACATTCATCACTTACCACCACTGTCACTGGCTTCTCTGAACATGCTGCATTATCTGTGCATTTTACCTATATATCATAACCATCTTCATTTGTTATCATATTTTCCATCATTAATTCATTCTTTAATACATTTTTATGTTCATTGATTTTTTGAAAATTAAAAATTGTAGCATATTTAGAAAAGATATATTTTTATTTTCCACTATTTTTATTTTATCAAAATAAATTTCTCAAACATATCAAAAAATAAAAAATAAAAAAAAGATAGTTTTTATGAAAAATTAAAGCAAATAAATGTACCTCATAACAAGCACCACATCCATAACCTTGGCGGAAAATATAATGGCCAACAGCCGCTGTCAATTTAGAGATTGGAGGACTCTCTACAGTTTTACCATAACTACATGCACCACCTACACATAATTACATTAATATCATCAAATTAATCTCTAACATTAATAAATTATTAAAAATATAATTATTTATATATCTCTTTTTATTCGTTTAAATTTTTATAAAAAATTATTTTATAACATAATATTAAAATTTTTATATAATCTAAAAATTTAGAGTACAATTTTTGTTAACTCTAAAAAAAATCATCACAAGAAAAAAAAAATAATGAATGGAGGACTAGCAAAAGTTGACACAAAACTAAAAAGAATTCTTACGTGAGAAAACGTATTAAAAATAATATAGTTATTTATATATCTTTTTTTTATCAACTTAAATTTTAAAAAAAGTTGTTTTATCACACAAATTATTTTGATTGAGTCAATTGGAATATCTTTAATTATGACTTGCATCCTTAATATGAATGTATATATTATTAAAATATATTATATTAGATATAAAATCATATATCATATATCATCTGTCTATGTAAATTCTTAAGTTTTCTAAAAGTTAATAATTATATTTATAAACATGAAAAAAATAAATAAAAGCATTTTACTTGGTACATACATAAAAGAAAAAGAAAAAATTCATAATATTAGCATGTGAATTAATTAAATATACAAAGTATATATAATAAAAATAATTTAACTTGCGCACTCACTCTCTGAACCAGCACCGTCGGGGGTTCCATACCATGTAGCTTGTGCTTGGTCCCATGGTTTTTCATCATTTGGAACTTTTGAAGGATTGAAAAATTTGGGGTTAATGCAATAGCAAGTAGTGCTTAAAAGCATAGAACAAAGGACTACAAGAGTAAAGGTGTGAACCTTCATGATGAATTGACTATAGATTTTGCAACTGTAGTAATGTATCATGTTTCAAGTATTTATATTACATATTTATACTTCAAAATATTAATTCTAATTTTCTGGTATAATTCAAAAAAAAAACTTCAAAATATTCACTTAAAATGTTAAGCGTGTGCAACGTTGATTTTATTTTTGTTATCTTATAAATCCTTTTTGAAGATGATAAAGATAAGAGAGTATTAATTGGATGCATGATTAAAATTCAAAGGAGTAAATTACAAAATTATGTAAAATTAATTTTTTTTCTACATATAAGAATGCGTATCTTGCTCAAGAAGAAAATTCTGATTCATATAAAAAAGGTTTATAAGAAAAGGAAAGAATCATTATACATTATTATTATTATAAATTGTATAATATTCTGACGCTAAATGTATTTACATGACATATTTTGGTTCAGTTCTTATCTGTCTCTATTATCATATATAGTTATTTAAGAAAAATATTAAATATAATTATGAAATTTGCAGATTAATTTTTAGAGTAAGTTGGAAAAAATTTTTTACAGAATAATTATTTACAAACTACAGAATATTTTTTTAAATAATGATAATTAATTACACAAAAATTATTAATTATGACTACTTAAAAATATTAAAGTAATTAAATTATAAAATATTATTATCATAAATTATTAAACTTGTAATAACAATTAAAAATGATAATACACTATATTATAATTGTAAAAAAATTCGAAATTGTAAAATAATTGCAAAAATTACTAAATTAAATAATTATTACGTACAGTAATTAAATACATTACATTAAATCTTAATTACATTAGACAACAAAAACCTTTGATTACATTAAAAAATATTATAAATTACTACGTGATAATTAAAAAACTAAAAATTATAATAAAATTATAAAAAACACACAAGATTATAAATTTAATATACAACATTAAAGTGATTAAAATTAATATCATCTTACATTTTAAATAATAAAATTAACCAAATAACGTTGATTATAAAATATCTAAAAAATAATAAAAGTGATTAAAAACTAACATGTTGAGAATGATCTAAATGCTCAAAAATATATTCTACCGAGTACCGCGACAATGTATGCAAGCGTGAAGCTAGGAGTGGATCCTCTCTAGTGAAAAAAAACTGGATGGTATCCAGTGGAAGATCTCACTTTTTATTGCATTCTCTCTCTCATTTATTTTTGGTCCCATTTGTAGAATTAAAGGTGGAAAATTACACTTTATTCTCTCCAGTGACAAAAAAAATGGAAAAGACCCATTTCCGCGTGAAGCTAAGGCAACATTTAGTGGGCGGGGAGGGAAGGGGAGGGAGTCTTTTTTTTTGAGTTTTTTATTTTAACAAAAAATTATTAAAAATAATTAAAGTAAATAGTAATTTTAGTAATTTTTTATAGTGAAAGATTCGGATGCTGACATTTCTATCCATAAAAGTTGAAAATTAAAGTTATACTCATGAAAAATAGGTTTTTACAAATAAAATTATTCAAATTTTACAAAATTAAATAAAATTTTCAAACTACCCTCTAATATAACCTATTTCTAACCTCTAATTTTACTCTACATCGCCCTACCACTTCTTTCATCCTCTATCAATGTCGACATCCTTCTTTTGCTTCTGCATCTGCATCTCCTTTGGATCTGAAAGACGAAGAAGGAGCCATCTCTATCACAATCGCTACTCCAACACGGAGGAAGAGGATCAAGATTAGGATCAGGATCAGATACAACTTCTCCGTCCCCTAAAAAACAACACCATTACCAAGACCGAGCCACACCCCATTTGCACCTCCGTTAAAGCCTTTACTCCAGCAACCGTCGCTAATCTTGGCCCCGGCTTCGACAATTTTTACTGTGTTGTCGATGACCTCAGTGATACCGTCTCCCTCACTGTTGACCTACACGTCCACCCAGGAAAGATCTCTATCTCCAACATATCCGGTACGAGCAACAACACTACCAGGCTGAGCAAAAACCCTCTCTGGAATTGCGTTGGGATTGCCGCGCTCGAAGTCATGAAGATGCTTGAAATCCGCTCAGTCAGCCTCCCCCTCTCTCTTCAAAAGGGTCTCCCCTTAGGAAGTGGCTTGGGGTTAACACCCTTACTATCAGAATGTCACACTTTCGGCTGTACCATTCTGATAGATAGGATATTACGACGACTTCTGTATACTTAACAATAAAATAGGAGTCTTTAACTCGAAATCGTATTATTGTTTCTTTGAAAAATATTTTTTTTTCTTTTTACAAACATGCATATATAAACAAATTCAATTACAATCTTCATATAATATATATATATATATATACAAGACTTCTTGTACAAGTAACTTACAAATATACCAAACATACATATCATTACAAATCATGATTCTTATCCCTCTTACAAAATATAAAACAAGACGAAGGAAAAATTATAACTAATATATATACAACACAATCAGATACACAGAAGAAACTCCTTAAATTCCTTGTTTGTCCTGAAAAGAGAAATTTGTAGGGGTGCGAATCTAACCACACGGTCTCACTAGGAAAGTTTTAGAATTGTTATAAGAGGATACATATAAAGAAATGAAGGAATTTCAGACGTAGATGATAATCGCTCATCCTATGAATCTTTTTAAACCGCAATAATTAATTATCTATAATTCAAATTCACTCTTCGATTGCAAGAATTTTAAAGCTCAAATAATATCGCATAACATAATCAGGTACAGCCTCCAGTTCAATATAAAATCAAATTACAGCCTCCGGTCCAACATATAATAAATCAACACTCGGTCTCAGAATCATCAATTCATTACCAAAATTCAGTCTCAAAACAGAATCAATCACAGCCAACAAACAATGCAAGGTAAACACAATTAAAAAGCAGTTACAGTAACCACCACAATTAATAGTTAGATAGAATCAAACCAAAATACTTAAGCAAACCCAAACACTAACAACCAAATGCAGTATGATGCATGCATGTCCTACTGGCCATGATCTCACGTGTTGCTAGAACCCGACACATCCAATAGCTAACCTGAACATGGTCTCTCTCTTGCACATTTTCAGGAGAAAAAATATTCCGGTCACATAAGGAGAGTACCCTGTCACCGTCTCAGAGAGAGAGTACCCTGTCACCTTGCAATCAGAGAAAACGTGGGCGGAACGACCCACCACATCTCCAAGAGAAATATTTCAAACTTATAACAAGCTGGTCTCAGCGGGAGAGTGCCCTGACACCATCTCTTAGGATGTCAATCTTGCAAGTGGGATAAAATCACCGTCCTTACCAATTCAGTCATTCAGACCACAATCAATCGTAAATATTGAATCAAATCTCGTCATCAATAACAATCAATTATCATTAATCATAGTCACCGACCTATCACTCGACTTAATCAAAGTTCTCAAAACCGATTTCAATTTTATTTCTAAATTTAAAACATTCTCAAGAGACTCGGAGATCATTTTGTTGCACCAAATCAAATTCAAATACTTTAAATTCACTAGATACTTTTCAAAGCATAACCCTTAAATTAAAATTAATTTAATAAAATTTACTTTCGATTTAGCCAAGTACCCAAAACCACTTTTAGCTTCACTTTTAAATTTAAGACATTCCTGTAAAGGATCGGAATTTATTTCATTTTCACTAAATCAAATTCATTAAAACTTCTCAAACGTGATTCTTTAATCAAAATCAAAACAAAATAAATTAAATTCTTATTATTCAAAATTTTACTTAAATTACCTTGAATCAAGATTTATTAAATCAAACTCTACGACAAAGTCTCTAAACTTTAGGGGGCAACAACCAATCTCGTATTTTCTTATAATTTAATTTATTTTGAACTTATAAAAATTTCGACAGCACCTCCTCTAAAATTCAAACTTTACCACTCTTATGGATTCCCTCATTTTCATAAATTCTCAATTTATTTTGATCCAAAATAGCATTCAACCCAGAATTAACCAAATCAATTAGAATTTCTGGCATTTAATAAATTCCAATCAACTTACAACAATGCATTTTATCAAACTAATTTCAATCCAACGCCCAAATCCAGGAATTCGACGTAACCAAATATTACAACAACCATCACTTTCAATAAATCAAGAAAACCAATTCAACAACATCAATCAACTAATCAAGATATTTAGCCTTCTCAATTGATCAATAAATCAATCAAACAAATAATTACATGCATCCAAAACAACTCATTTCAATCTATAAGACTTACATAATCATAAAAAATATTTTTCGCATTAATATTGACTTGTAGTAATTCTTGAAAGTATAATAAGTTTAAAAAAAATCCCCTACCTTGATCGTGACTTAACTACACGCAAAATTATTCTTCTCCTGGCCCGCAGCAGTGGCAGCCACAACCACAGCTCTATTTTACTTCTGCAGCAATAGCGGCAGCTTCAATCGCGACATGTAATAACCGAAACTTGACCCTACGTTACGAAAACCTCAGAATCTTCACCAAAATCATAACAGAAAAAATATACACTAGCGTTTCAAGATAAGAATGACTTACTGTGGCTAAAGAAGAATAAGACAACAAAGCGACAGTAACACCAACAGTGTTTTTCAGTGACCAAAATGGCAGTGAAGATCCCCAACAGCGACGAAGCAGCAATAACAGTGGCATACCAACTCCTCCCACAACCCTTTCACGCATGCAACAGTGACGGCCCAAGCAGTAACGACGGTGACAGAAACAATCACAGTGGGGGCAACTAGCACGTTGGCGGCGACAGCGAGAAGCACAACTACGCGAGCTCCTTCTCTCTCTCCTTGCTTTCGTCTCTCTCTCCCCCTCCCCAGTCGGCAAAGACGACGGCTCTCTGCGGACAGCAGCGACGAGCACGACGGTATCGGACTCATCCTGGTCCGCAGCAGTGGCAGCCACAACCACAACTCCATTTTACTTCTGCAGCAATAGCGGTAGCTTCAATTGGGACATGTAATAACCGGAACTCGACCCTACATTACCAAAACCTCAAAGTCTTCACCAAACTCATAACAGAACACATATACACTAGCGGTGAGAGTTTTTAAGACAAGAACGACTTACTGTGGCTAAAGAGGAATAAGACAACAGAGAAATAGTAGCTCCGACTGTATTTTTTGGCGACCAGAACGGCAGCAAAGATCCCCAACAACAACGAAGTAGCAACAACAGCGGCATACCAACTCCTCCCACAGCCCTCTCACGCATGTAGCAGTAACAACAGTGACAGAAACAATCACAGCGAAGGCAACTGGCGCGACGGCGGTGACAACAAAGAGCATGGCTACGCGAGCTCTTTCTCTCTCTCCTTGCTTTTGTCACTCTCTCCCTCCACAGTCGGCGAAGACGACGGCTGTAAAATCCTCAAAATTAGTAAATAAGTAGCTAATAAATTAATTATTAATTAAAGAAATTAAAAAATAGAATTTTATAGTTTAATGAGGTAGAATTAATTAAAACATGAATTTTGACAGTAATTTTAAAGAACTTGACTCAAGATTGAATCGAACCGGCCAAATCGAGCAAACTGGGCCCAAGACCCAACTCAATACCCATTTAAGGGAAGAACACAGCCACTTCTCCCTCAAACATAAGAGAAGCACGCTGAAAACTTTGGGGAAGGAGGAAAACAAGAACCCTAATTTGGTAAGAAAATTAATTTTTCTTGCCCAAATATCCCATCTTCAGTTTCGAATTTATGGGATTTTTGTATTGAGGATTATGTGATTTTGATGTCTTAGGACCGAATTAGCTTGCGAAAATTGTTGAGTTTTGTTCATTTGAGTTATGGGTGAGGTAAGAAAACCCTAATTTTTGGTGAATCTTTAATTTAGTGAACTCTACGTTGATTATAGTAATAATATGTGATATTAGATTGAATTTGGATGTTGGTTGGAGTTGATTGATGATGTGGAGCAAGTGATGCTGAGTTGAACTTGCTTGATTAAGAATTTGGAGCTTGGAGCTTGTGGTGAGAAGGAATTTTGAAGGGTTATGTGGCTTAGGAAGAAATCGACCAAGGTATGGTTTTGGTTTTTCGTATTTAATATATAATGTCTTGTGAAAACTTAGACTAGACGACCTAGGATAAGTTGGATTGAGAATGTTGGATTTGATTGGTAGTTTAGTTGACAGTGTATGTTTGATTTGTTGAGGCATGATAAATTCGTTGGTTTTGTGACATGAATATAGTTGATGATAGTGGAAAGATGATATTTGAAGTGTATGATGATGTAGGTATTGATGAGTATGTATATTGCTTGTTATATTGAACTTAAATTGTTGGATATGATTATGATGATGTATATTAAAGTTGTTGTGTTAAACATGGGTTGTTGGATTGAAAACTTGATGGAGATGTTAATTAGTGTATTAAGGAATGATTTGGTGTAGTTGACTTTGGTTTTGATCCACTATGGTAAGATTTGGTAAGTTTTAAAGGGGTTGGGGTTGAAATATTTTGGAAGTTGAGGTTTAGTAAAATTCTGCATAATCTATTTTCTGGCAGCAGCTTCGGACGCTTTTTGGGAACGATATAACCATTACAATTGGATGAAATTTATTTTCCTTTAATCTATTTGATGTGTAGATCAATCCTACAAAATTTGGCTAAAGTTTAACGGTTGGATTAGGAGATATAAAGTTTTGAAGTTTGTTACTTTAAAGCTGATTTTCTACTACTGCATAATCAAACCAACAACTTTCCAAGCTTATATCTCCCAATGCTGACCATATTTTGAGTGGGACCAAAATGACATTGATACTGGGACTATTTTCTTTTTTTTTGTAGAAATTTCATACTTTCATAAATTATTTTAAGGAAGTTGTGCTTGTTTTAAAAATAGAGCTCTTAGTTGTTTTGACAGCGAAACCAGTTTTTGAAAGCAAACTTGTAATAAGTGTAACTCTCTCCAGAAAAATAATTTTTCTATGGGACTTTGACTGATTTAAAGCTCTATAAGACTATTTTACTTCTGAAAAATTTCAGATATATCAGATGAAAATATAATTTTTGGTGAATTTTCTAAGAATAGGGTAGCTTGTTGTCTTAGTGCAGAGGTTTCAAACTTGAAACCAATTTTCGCAAAAGAAAATGGCTTTCTTTTTTATTTTATTCAACTTAACTATTTCAAATGGGTTCGTATTTTTAGGATACTTCTGTTTTGAGTCTAGAGACAAAGAATTAGGCTTGTAGTCTTCTGTGGACGGATTTTTGGATAAAATAAAGTGTGCAAAAAGGATGATGATGTTATGCATGATGGCAAAATTGATAATCAATGACTGATAATGAATGAATGAATGAATATGATAAATAAAGTCAAAATGAGATTGTTGTTAATGAGTTATAATTGATAATATGAATTGAGATTGAATGAATATATCTTTGAGATACCTAAACAGTAGCAAGGATTGTGGTTCATCCCGCTTGCTCCGGGTCAATGTTTGAGATACGTGGGTAGTAGGAAGGATTGTGGTTCATCCCACTTGCTCCAAGTCAGAGATTGTGACGCCTGGGTAGTAGCGGCAGTAGTGGTTATTCCACTCGCTCCAGGTTGAGCTTTTAAAGACCCTCCTGGGTAGTAGCCGCAGTAGTGGTTATTCCACTGGCTCTGGGTTGAGCGGGTAGTAGCAAGGGAGGTTGTAGCTCAAACCCACTTGCTCCGTGATGAGTGTTTCAGTTCATGATTAGCTACCTGGACATGTCGGGTTGGCTATATAACCGACAGATGATATCATCAACCATAGGACAAGTGATGAGAAGATAATTTGTATGCTTTTTGGCATTGTTTTTAGTGTGTTTTTGGTATGATCTAGTTAGTTTTTAGTATATTTTTATTAGTTTTTAGTTAAAATTTACTTTTCTGGACTTTACTATGAGTTTGTGTGTTTTTCTGTGATTTCAGGTATTTTCTGGCTGAAATTGAGGGACCTGAGCAAAAATCTGATTCAGAGACTAAAAAGGACTGCAGATGCTGTTGGATTCTGACCTCCCTGCACTCGAAGTGGATTTTCTGGAGCTACAGAAGCCCAATTAGCGCGCTCTCAACGGCGTTGGAAAGTAGACATCCTGGGCTTTCCAGCAATATATGATAGTCCATACTTTGCCCAAGATTTGATGGCCCAAACCGGCGTTCAAAGTCACCTCAAGAAATCCCAGCGTTAAACGCTGGAACTGGCACCCAAATGGGAGTTAAACGCCCAAACTGGCA
>NC_029773.3:84910298-84911458 GCF_000817695.3 Arachis duranensis | reverse complement strand
GAAGGCAAACTGGCGTTTAAACGCCAGCCAGGGTACCTGGTTGGGCGTTTAACGCCCAAAAGGGTAGCATTTTGGGCGTTAAACGCCAGAATGGATACCATTCTGGGCGTTTAACGCCAGGATGGCTAGAAGGGAAGATTTTGTTTTCAAATCAATTTTTTTTCTAAGTTTTCAAAATCTTTTCCAAATCAAATCTTTTTCAAATCAATTTTTCAATCAAATCTTTTTCAAAACCAATTTCTTTCCATTTTTAAAGATACTTACTATCAATTAATGATTTGATTCAACATTTCAAGTATGTTACCTTTTCTGTTGAGAAAGGTTTAATGTTTGAATCATATCTTTTCTTGTTAGTCAAGTTTTTTAAATCAAATCTTTTTAAAATGTTTTTAAAATGTTTTTCAAATCATATCTTCTCAATCACATTTTTTTTAATCAATCATATCCTCTTAACCACATCTTTTTCAAAATAGTTTTCAATCAAATCCTTTTGATTTCTAATTTCAAAATCTTTTTCAAAAATCACTTGATTTCTTTTCCATTTTCATTTTCGAAAATCAAGTAATGTTTTTCAAAAATGTTTTCAAAATTTTCACTAAATTTTCGAAAATTACTTCCCTCCTTCTCACATCCTTCTATTTATGGACTAACACTATCCCTTAATGCAAAATTCGAACTCCATCTTCTTTGTTAAGTTCGAATTTTCCATTCCTGTCTTCTACTCTTCTTTTCCTCTGACACCTAAAGGAATCTCTATACTGTAACATAGAGGATTCCATATTTTCTTGTTCCCTTATCTTTCTTATGAGCAGGAGCAAAGACAAAGGCATTCTTGTTGAGGCTGATCCTGAACCTGAAAGGACCTTGAAGAGAAAGCTAAGAGAAGCCAAAGCACAATTCTCTTTAGAGCACCTGAACGAACTAAGGCACAATTCTCTGTAGAGGACCTAACCGAATTCTTCAAAGAAGAAGAACTCATGGCAGCCGAAAAAAACAACCATGCCAACAATGCAAGGAAGGTGCTTGGTGACTTTACTGCACCTACTCCCGATTTCTATGGGAGAAGCATCTCTATCCCTGCCATTGGAGCAAACAACATTGAGTTTAAGCCTCAATTAGTTTCTCTAATGCAACAGAATTGCAAGTTCCATGGACTTCCA
>NC_029773.3:84909628-84910076 GCF_000817695.3 Arachis duranensis | reverse complement strand
TGCCTTCTTGGCAAAGTTCTTTCCACCTCAAAAATTGAGTAAGCTTAGAGTGGAAGTCCAAACCTTCAGACAGAAGGAAGGTGAATCCCTCTATGAAGCTTGGGAAAGATACAAACAATTGATTAGAAAGTGTCCCACTGATATGCTTTCTGAATGGAGCATCATATGTATTTTCTATGATGGTCTCTCTGAACTGTCCAAAATGTATTTGGATAGCTCTTCTGGAGGATCTCTTCATCTGAAGAAGACGCCTACTGAAGCTCAAGAACTGATTGAAATGGTTGCAAATAACCAATTCATGTACACTTCTGAAAGAAATCCTGTGAACAATGGGACTAGTCAGAAGAAAGGAGTTCTTGAGATTGATACTCTGAATGCTATATTGGCTCAGAACAAAATATTGACTCAACAAGTCAATATGATTTCTCAAAGTCTGTCTGGAATGCAA
>NC_029773.3:84906468-84907894 GCF_000817695.3 Arachis duranensis | reverse complement strand
AAAAACAGAATGAAAAACAGGAAGAAAAACAGCACACCCTGGAGGAAGAACTCACTGGCTTTTAAACGCCAGTGAGGCTAGCAGTTGGGCGTTTAACGCCCAGTCTGGCACCATTCTGGGCGTTTAACGCCAGAAAGGGGCACCAGACTGGCGTTAAACGCCAGAAAAGGGCAAGAACCTGGCGTTAAACGCCAGGAATAGGCACCAGCCCGGCGTTTAACGCCAGAATTGGCTCAAAACGTGTTTTTGAGTGCCATTTGGTGCAGGGATGACTTTTCCTTGACACCTAAGGATCTGTGGACCCCACAGGATCCCCACCAACCCCACCACCCTCTCTCTTCTTCACCCATTCACCAATCACCTCAACACCTCTTCCCCAAAAATCCCTCACCTATCAAATCCCATCTTTCTCTTCACCACCCACATCCATCCTTAATTTTTTCACACCCTAAACACTACTTCTCCCTCTTTTTGGCCGAACCACAAAGCCATCTCCCTCTCCTCCATTTCTTCTTCTTCTACTCTCTTCTTTCTTCTTTTGCTCGAGGACGAGCAAACATTTTAAGTTTGGTGTGGTAAAAGCATTGCTTTTTGTTTTTCCATAACCATTTATGGCATCCAAGGCCGGAGAAACCTCTAGAAAGAGGAAAGGGAAGGCAAAAGCTTTCACCTCCGAGTCATGGGAGATGGAGAGATTCATGTCAAGGGTGCATCAAGACCACTTCTATGAAGTTGTGACCATGAAGAAGGGTCAACTTTGATCAAAGGTTGGACCAAGTCCTCATAAACATTTGTGAAGAGGGCGTTCAATAAAAGAGAGATTCAAGAGGAAAGCCGGTTCAATTAAGAAGGCATGACCTCAAGCCCGTGGCTAGAGGATGGTTAGAGTTCATACAACGCTCAATCATTCCCACTAGCAACCGGTCCGAAGTTACCATAGACCGGGCTATCATGATCCATAGCATCATGATTGGAGAAGAAATAGAGGTTCATGAGGTTATAGCCCAAGAATTCTATAGGGTGGCGGACAAGTCCTCTACCTTGGCAAGGTTAGCCTTTCCTCATCTCATTTGTCACCTCTGTTATTCAGTTGGAGTTGACATAGAGGGAGACACCCCCATTGAGGAGGACAAGCCCATCACTAAGAAGAGGATGGAGCACACAAGAGATCCCACTCATCATGAGATCCCTGAGATTCCTCAAGGGATGCACTTTCCTCCACAAAACTATTGGGAGCAACTAAACACCTCCCTAGAAGAATTGAGTTCCAACATGGGACAACTAAGGATGGAGCATCAAGAACACTCCATCATCCCCCATGAAATTAGAGAAGATCAAAGAATCATGAGGGAGGAGCAACAAAGACAAGGAAGAGACATTGAGGAGCTCAAGCACTACATAGGATCTTCAAGAGGAAGAACAAGCC
>NC_029773.3:84869460-84904975 GCF_000817695.3 Arachis duranensis | reverse complement strand
TGAATGACTGTGACGTGCTTCAAACTCCTGAAGGCGGGGCGTTAGTGACAGATGCAAAAGAATCACTGGATTCTATTCCGGCCTGATTTAGAACCGACAGATGAATTCCGCTATGTTGTGACATAGCATATGCAATCGCTTTCACTGAGAGGATGGGAGGTAGCCACTGACAACGGTGAAACCCTTGCTTAAGCTTGCCATGGAAAGGAGTAAGAAGGATTGGATGAAGACAGTAGGAAAGCAGAGAGACGGAAGGGAAGGCATCTTCATGCGCTTATCTGAAGTTCCTACCAATGAATTACATAAGTATCACTATCTTTATCTTTTATGTTATTTTCGTTCATCACCATTACTATTTGAGTTTGCCTGACTAAGATTTACAAGATGACCATAGCTTGCTTCAATACTAACAATCTCCGTGGGATCGACCCTTACTCGCGTAAGGTTTATTACTTGGACGACCCAGTGCACTTGCTGGTTAGTTGTGCGAAGTTGTGTAATGCCATGGTATTGAGCTACCACGTTTTTGGAGCCATTACCGGGGATTATGAGAGTTGTGAAAAAGTATTGTTCACAATTTCGCGCACCAACAAGCATGCATCATATGCAAATTGTTTGAATTGTTTGTTTGTGCATTAATTGGGATTGCCTAAGTGATTATAATATGCTATTTGTTATATCTGCTATCTGTATTACTTATATTGTACCTGTATGTGTTTGCCTTTGTCTGCTTGTTTGTCTTTGTAATTTCACCGTAGATGGAGGAACGGAGGAAAGGCAGAGAAGTTACAGATTTTGTTAGGCTTAAGACTTGGTTAAGTTAGGAATTCTTAGTAAACCACCTTGACTTATGGCTTTTACTTTAGTCTTTAAGTTTTATAATCTGAGTGTCGGCGCTCTAGGATTGTCTCTGGCATTCCCAGTAACTTATATCTTATATATGTAGGCACCTTTACCATACTGAGAACTCCTGGTTCTCATCCTATACAATATTTGTGTTTTTTAGATGCAGGTCGAGAGGCACCTCGGTTGGCGTCTGGAGCTTCTGCAGTGAAGTGGATTCATTTTGGAGTTTTACTTTTGGGTCTTTTGCTATATACTTGTATTATTTTGCACCTCTTAGAGGTTTATGGAGAACCAGGATTGATTATATATGTATTTTGGGTTCTAGGTTAAGTATATATATGTATGTAAATATTCTCCGGCCAATTTTAGCTTCGCAGGCTGCGTCAGGAGCTTGTTATTTTGTATTCTTGACCCTCTGTTCTTACTTTTTATATATATATTTGTGAACTCTAATTTTTCTTCGTACGCAAGTAATCTCTTTCCTGAGCGTTGGGCTTTTGATTTTGCGATTTTGTTTTTACCCATTCTTCAAGACTCCTAGTATACTACATTATTTCGACTATTATATATATTTATATCCTATCTTAGAGGTCGTAGCGTCTCGCCACCTCTGTTTTACATCCTAGGTGTAAAGCTCTATGTGGTAGGGTGTTACCTTATGGTATCAGAGTAGTTCGTTCCTGTAGAGCTTGAGGGACGGACTGACTATGCTTTTGGGCATACTCTGAGTGTCTATACATGTTGATTAGGATATCAAACTGATATATGTGGTATGAATATTCATGACCATGCATTTGAAACTTTGAAGCACTAGACTAGCAATATTGAGACTGATCACCTTGATATCACTTGTTTGGCGACTCGTGAACACGATGGCGGTCGAGGGAGACATAGGGCTAGTAACTCAGAACCTGAGACAACTGAGAATAATCCTGCGAACTTTATAACTGCCCTGGAGAACATGGCTACTGCTATGCAGACTACGGTTGTGGCATTGGGGAATCAAGCCGATAATGGGAATGGTGATGACAGAGGAATTGGGCCAATGACCTTAGCAACCTTCCTGAAGATAAACCCGCCCATTTTTAGAGGGAAAACAAACCTAAAGAGGTAGATAACTGGTTTCAGGCAATGGAATGGGCGTTACAAGCACAACAAGTTCCTGAAAGTCAACGTGTTGAGTTTGCAACCTATCAGTTAACAAGTGAAACCCAGTATTGGTGGCAGGGTACGCGGACAGCAGCGACGAGCATGACGGTAATAGGATCATCCTTTGCTATGCAGTTTTCTCTCTCGGACGCTTCTCTCTCTTTTCCCTATGGTGGTTCAGCGGCGACACAACAGCAGCAATGAGCTGGACGACGGCTGGGTGCGACGACCCCCTCTCTCTTCTTCTTCCTCTGTTTCTCTCCCCTCTCTTGGCTGGTGGGTGTGTGTGATGCGTGAGAGTAAGGGTGAGGGGAAGGGGGTGCTGGCGTGACAAAAAAGGGGGTGAGTGTGTGTAATATGAATTAGGGTTAATATGTGAATTAGGATTTTTTGGGGAATTTGGGGTTTGGTAGAGTAGGAATTTTAATAAAAATGAAAGGATAGAGTAATAATTTAAAACCAAATTTAACTCAATATAATTATCTTTAAAAATACTAATAATTCTTCAACTTACAAATTTTTTCAATTAAGTAATCTAATTGAAGAATTAGAGATAATTAAATAAATTTTTCTTTTATTCATAAAATAAGGTTCAAAAGCTTAATATTCAAATTAAAACATATAAATTCTCATTATTTTTTAATTACTAAAGTTTTAAATTATAAATAAGAAATTGCCCAACTTATATATAAAAATTTTTTAAAATAAAATCTTAAATAAATATAATAAAGCATAAATAACTTATTTTTATTTTTTAAGAATTTGGGGTCTTAAATGGATCCAGCGCTACAAGCGCTACTGCAGTTGCCATGGCTGTCAATGAGATATTTAGCAACAAGTTAGGGGTGCAGGAGCGAAGTCAGAGGAGAAGGTTTCAGGTTACCACGCCGACAACGTGGCACTGGCAATCATGGGGACTTTGTGATGATCCACAACTACGAGTCCCTGGATTTGATCTAGCTGACATTCCAGGCAGAGAAGAAGCTTTTCTTCTTGCTGGTAACGCCAGAATATGAGGCCCCAACAAAGAAGATGCGAGCTGCCTTCCGTTCGAAGATTGGGATGCTGCACCACGTCCAGATGGTGGTAGTGGTGGTAGTTGAGGATGAAAGTGGTGGTAAGGTTTAAGATTGGCTGAGTGGTAGTGTGGAGTAAAATTAGATGTTAGAGATGTGTTATATTAGAGGGTAGTTTGAAACTTTTATTTAATTTTTTAGGGTTTGGATAATTTTGTCTGCAAAAATCTATTTTTCATAGGTATAACTTTAATTTTCGTCTTTCATGGATAGAAATATTAGCGTCCGTATCTTTCATGATCAGAAATGGCTACTTACTCAAATAATTATATATATAATTTTAATTAAAAATAACTATTAAGACTTAAAATTTATTATTTACAAGATAATTTAACTTATCGTATATCAAATAATTAAACACAAACATCTTAAAACTAACCTCAAATATTATAAAGATCGATTGTTGTATTTAAAATCTATAAATACTATTTATTTTTTTAGTTTGGTGGGTGATACTAGATGAATTAGGTTATAATTATTGATATTGGTTCATGTAACCAGTTTGATTATAGTTGAAATTTCACCATAATTATGGTGGAGACCAGATGTAGGTTTCATTGCACTTGGAAACCAAACCAGGATATATGCTTGTGTGATTCTCTTTTACCTGTTTTCTTTTGTTGTGGCTTTAGAGACAAAACACAAATAATCTTCTGCTATTTTAACTTTTGCGAAAACATTTTAAAAAATTTTAGTTTTGAAACTAACTTGATTCAACCCTCCTTCTCAAGTTTTAAAAGATCTTGGCAAGGGTTGTGGGTTAAAGATCACTACCCTTGTCACCAACCACAACATGATAATTAAAAAGAGTGAACTTAATTCGTCAATCTCTACAATTTGAGAAAAGTCAATTAGAATTTGTAACACCCTACCACGCAGAGCTTTACGCTTAAGTCGTAAAACAGAGGTGGTGTGAAATTACGACCTCTAAAATAAAATGAGTACATATAATAGCAGAAGAATTATAATATGCTAGGAGCCTTGAAAGAGAGGAAATAAAAATCGCGAAGTAAAAGCGCAACGCTCAAGGTACGAGTTAACTTACGTACTAAGAAAACCATAACTATTAGACATAAGATAATAGAAGTAGGAATAGAGTGCCAAAGATACAAAATAACAAGCTCCTAACTCAGCCTGCGAAATCAAGAATGGCCGGAAAATATTTACATATATATATACATACATATCCAAAACCCAAAAGTACATATACACAATTCTGCCTCTCCATAAACCTCTAGGAGGATCAAAAGAACAAGTTATGCGGAGAGAAAACCAAGTACACATATACACATCATAGCATAACAAAATAACCCTGTAACCACTCCGCTTCAAGTGTCCAGACGCCTAACGAGATGCCTCTCGACCTGCATCTGAAAAATAATAACATAGTATGGAATGAGAACCGGAGGTTCTCAGTATGATAAAGGTGCCACACACATAATATATAAGGTCCTGGGAATGCCAAAGGCAATCCTAGAACGCCGACACTCAGATTATAGAGCTCAAAGTATTAAACAGAAGCCATAAAAGGTGGTTTACTAAGGATATTTAAACCTAACTTAACTTAACCTTAAATCTAAATCCCATTCTGCCATTCCTCCTTACCTCCAACTCCATCATGCATTTTCACAGACAATTAAACAGACAAAGGCAAGCACAAGAAGGTTACAAGTACTGCAGATAACAAATATACATTTAACGTAGCAAGTACATTTAGGCACACCCAGTTAATACACAAGCAAGTAATTCAAGTAATATGCATATGATGCATGCCTATCCTATGGCTGATGAGGCTCATCTGTTGGTTATCCAGCCAACCCAACAAGTCTGAATTGTCCTTAGACTGTCCCCCGACGTGCATCCCCAAGAGTCTATGCATAGCTTTTTCTCAAATAATCAATATTGCTCAATGGGGGTAACATTCCCGGGAATTTATATAGTGCCTGGTCACACTTACGTCGTAGGGTCAACAGAGTATCGAGTTTTCAACCTGGTACACGTGGTGGCAAGCCACGGCATTTGATCCAGGGAATCTCGTATCTCAGATTATTCAAATTCATAAGCCATATAAATAATTCAATTATAATTCATCAACATCCACATCATTCTCAATCGCATTTCATTCATCATTATATGTCAATCATATTCAATCCTTATCCTTCATTATCACGCCTCCCATTCCGTCCATCAATAGTTCCAATTCAAAACATAATTCATTCTTTTCTAAATAAATCAAACTTAGAACATGCTCATTTTCTTAATAACTCTAAATCAAATCGTATAACCCTTGAATCTATATCTTTTTTAAATAATCATATAAACAAAATCTCTAATTTTTTTTTATAAAATTTCGGCAGCATCTCCTCTAAAACTCGGACTTTGCCACCCTTTTCGAGTCCAAACCTGAACTCGGACTTTGCCACCCTTTTCGGGTCCAAACCTGCTTTCTTTTCAATTCAACATACCCTTTCTCATCATCATAACAGTCACCACAATAAATCTACCTCAGATCAACAATTATACTCATACAATATTCAAATCCAACAACCAAAATTCAACTAAGGATCATAGTTCACTAATCCTAGGCTTCTAACATAAAATACCTCAAATCAATAATTCACCAAATTATTAGTTAATCAACAAGCACCAAACCAACCATGTTCATCAACAATAACATTCAACCACAATTCTCTCCAAATTAACATAACAACATTCACCATCTAAAATTAATAACTAATTATTCAATAAACTTCAACCAAATATATTCATCGACAAATTACTAAACATTAAACATACACCTGCGCCAATTATTTATTCACAACCTAATACACATTTATAACACATATATATCCAATTTAATACTCAAAGCTCAAATTCAAAGAAAATAAAATAGAATTATCGTATCCTCACCTTACCCAAGCTTCACATAAGCAAGAGTGAACGTTTCCCTCAAGCTAATTGGATCCTAAAACATCAGAAATCAAAGAAATTCAACATTCCCACTTAAAATTTGAAAATTGGGGAAAATGAAGGCTGAGTGTAAAATAATGAGTTACCTATGAAATTGTTCCAGTAGAAATGTAGAGCTCGACGTGGTGAACGCGTGGCTGCAAACGGTGCGGCGATTGGAGCTCGGACGGAGAAGTTACTGGGATCGGAAGTTTACCGTAAGGTTACGGAAGCTTTCTCCCCTCCCTGGAGTGTTTCACGCTGCTGCATCCAAATGAGGGAGAGAAAGGAGTTCGGCTTCTTTTAATGAGTTGGTTCGGTTGAACCACGGCCCGGTTCGGATCCGGTTCAACCGGTTCGATCCGTTCGGTCCAATCTTGGACCGTTTTCTTCGAAATTGGTGTCAAAATTCTCGTTTCGACGAGCTCTATCCTAATTTAATATAATTTTCATATTTCTAATTTTCTTTATTAAAAACTAATTTATTGACTAATTATCTACTAATTTAACCGGGGTTTACATCCTACCCACCTAACAAAGAATTTTGCCCTCAAAATTCAAATCTAGTTACCTGAAAAGAGATGTGGATAGTCCTTTCGCATATCTGATTTGAGCTCCCAGGTATGTTCCTCGATACCAGCTCGACTCCAAGCTACTTTTACCAATGATACTTCCCTTCCTCGTAATCGTTTAACGCTGGTGTCATCAATTCTTACTGGGGCTACTGGAAGTGTTAGATCTTCTCTCACTTGGATTGGTTCTGGTTCTAGAATATGACTTGCATCAGGAGTGTACTTCCTAAGATGAGACACATGAAATATGTCGTGCAAATTTGAAAGATATGGTGGTAAGGCAATTCTATACGCCACTAGCCCAATCCTCTTCAGAATCTCAAAGGGTCCAATATAACGGGGATTCAGTTTCTTAGTCTTAATAGATCTTTCCACTCCAGTGGTTGGTGTAACTTTCAGAAAGACATGTTCTCCTTCTTCGAATTCCAAAGGCTTTTGCCTTTGATCAGCATAGCTTTTCTGGCGGCTTTGGGCTATAAGCATTCGACTACGAATCTTCTTTATCTGTTCAGTAGTTTCAGCTATCATCTCAGGCCCTAACAAACTTCTTTCTCTAGTTTCATACCAACACAATGGAGATTGACATTTCCTGCCATACAGAGCCTCATATGGAGCCATTCCAATGCTCGCATGATAGCTATTATTATAAGCAAATTCTATTAATGGCATATATCGATCTCAGCTCGCTGGCTGGTCCAAAACACAAGCCCTTAGCATATCCTCCAAGGTCTAAATAGTTCTCTCTGACTGACCATCTGTCTGAGGGTGATACGCAGTACTCAAACTTAATTGAGTCCCAAATGCACGCTGAAAAGCTCCCCAGAATCTTGATGTAAAGCGAGGATCCCTGTCAGATATAATAGTAGAGGGCACACCATGTAACCTGACAATCTCTTTGATATACATTCGAGCCAATTCCTACATTGTGCAACTTATTCGGATAGGAAGAAAATGAGCTGATTTCGTCAGTCGATCCACAACCACCCAGATAGCGTCATAACCAGATCGGGTTCTAGGCAAACCTATCACAAAATCCATTGCAATACTTTCCCATTTCCATTGTGGAATCTCCAAAGGCTGAAGGGTTCCTGATGGTCTCTAATGCTCAATCTTAACCTTCTGACATGTTAAACATTTAGATACATGCAATGCCATATCATTCTTCATACCTGGCCACCAGAACATCGTTTTCAGATCCTGATACATTTTAGTACACCCTAGATGAATTGAGAACCCACTCTTATGAGCTTCCTACAAGATACTTTGTCGCAGGTCTCCAACGTTAGGCACAATAATCCGGTTCTTGAACCTCCATAAACCATCCTGACCTTCTGACACTCTCCACTGTTTTCCCTGTTCAACTGCTGGTAATACCTTACGTAACGCTTCACTGTCTCGATGAGCCTTCAGAAGTTTTGATTTAAAATCACTTGAAATCTGCAACTGACTCAAACACAAAATTCCAGATTCTTCTCTAATTCCCAAATTCAAACCTTAAAATGCCTTCAGTAACTCTTCCTCCTGTAGCATCATCCAATCTGCATATAAAGATTTTCGACTCAAGGCATCCGCCACAACGTTCGCTTTTCCTGGATGATAATTCAATTCAAAATCATAATCTTTCAGAAGCTCCATCCACCTCCTCTGACGCATATTCAACTCTTTCTACTCAAAAAGATACTTCAAACTCTTATGATTTGAGAAGACATGAAACTTAACGCCATAGAGATAGTGCCTCCAAATCTTTAAAGCAAACACAACAGCAGCAAGTTCCAAATCATGTGTCGGGTAGTTCATCTCATGCGGCCTTAACTGTCGTGAGGCATATGCTATAACATTCTGGTGCTGCATCAGAACGCACCCTAAACCCTTCAGAGATGCATCACAGTACACTTCAAATGGTTCACTTGGTTCAGGCAATACTAACACAGGTGCAGTGGTCAACCTGTGCTTTAATGCTTGAAAGCTCTCTTCACATTCCGGAGTCCAGATAAAAGGCGTATCCTTCCTAGTCAACTTAGTTAAAGGTAAGGCGAGCTGTGAAAATCCCTTAATGAATCGTCGATAATACCCTGCCAAACCTAGGAAACTCCTGATCTCTGTCACTGAAGTTGGTTGCTCCCAATTCATCACTGCTTCCACCTTAGCAGGATCCACAGCTATTCCATGCTTACTCACCACGTGGCCGAGAAACTTCACCTCACTCTTCCAGAACTCGCATTTAGATAACTTAGCGTACAACTTTCTGTCTCTCAGAATTTGCAGCACAGTTCGCAAGTGTTCAGCATGTTCCTCTTCAGACTTAGAATAAACAAGAATGTCATCAATAAAGACAATAACAAACTTGTCCAAATACGGTCGGAAAATCCTGTTCATATAATCCATAAATACTGCAGGGGCATTAGTTAACTCGAAAGACATCATTGTATACTCATAATGACCATAACGGGTCCTGAAAGCGGTTTTCGAAATATCCTCGTCTCTAACCCTTATCTGATGATAACCGGATCGCAGATCAATCTTAGAAAACACACTGGCACCCTGTAACTGATCCATTAGATCATCGATTCTAGCAACGGATATTTATTCTTCACAGTGATTTTATTCAACTGCCGATAGTCGACACATAACCGCATACTCCCATCCTTCTTCTTTACCAGTAACACTAGCGCTCCCCACGGAGAAACACTTGGTCGGATAAAATGCTTACCCAACAAATCTTCCAGCTGAGCTTTCAATTCGGCCATTTCTAAAGGTGACATCCTGTAAGGAGTAATCAAAATCGAACCGGCCCCAGGCATCAACTCAATTGCGAATTCAACTTCCCGGTTAGGTGGAAATTCATTAATATCATCCGGAAACACGTCTGAAAATTCACATACAACTGGAATCTGCTTTAAACTCTGATCATCACCTGATACTCCCACAGTTAATAACATAATACCCTGACATTTAGTTCCTGAACAGTTTACTATCATAGAATTCAAATAGTAACTATTCACCACAATCGGTGCTTCTGACCCTTCCGGCATAAACTGTACTGACTTCTCAGAACAATCAAGCAAAACATGATTCTTGGATAACCAATCCAATCCCAAAATGAGATCAAGACCAGTCATAGGCAAACAAATCAAATCATGCACAAATTCACGTTGCTGTACTCGAAAGGGAACCCGTGGACATCCTATCCTAGTCACTATAGCTTCATGAGTAGCATTATATACTTTCAAATCATAAGCTAAAACCACCATTCTCAATCCTAATTCATGGGCCTTTTCAAATGCAATAAATGAATGACTTGCTCCTGAATCAAATAAAGCATTTAAGATTTTACCAGCCATTTCACAATTACCTCTAATCAGTGTCTCAGATCCCTTAGCACCTATGGTAGAAGTGGTGTATACTCTCCCTGGCTGCTGCACCCTACCAGTCTCATACTTCTTCTTCTTCGGGCAATTACTGGCTATATGCCCGGGCTGTCCACAGGAATAGCAGACTCCAAGTCCTAATCTGCACGGAACTCCAGGATGATACTTTTTGCACTTCTGACAATTCAGATCCTGCTGTGGCTGCTTCCCAAACCTTCTTCCCTGATTAATATTGGTATTCAGCCTTCTGTAATTACCTTGACCCTGAGTCTGCTGTGGAACAGAACCTCCACACTTGAAATTCCTACCTCTTGGAGCAAAGTTCCTTCTTGAAGGTCTCTGAAAAGGCACCCTCAAACTTTCTTTCTCTGCTGCTGCCTTCCTCACACAATCTTCAGCCACTCTACTCTTATTCACCAATTCAGAAAACACCCTGATCTCTATTGGGGCAACAAAACTCAAAATATCACTCCGAAGGCCTCCCTCATACTTAATACACTTTCATTCGGCAAAATCTTCTGGTTCCCCTTGACAAATACGAGAAAAGTGACACAACTCCTCAAACTTACTAGTATACTCAGCAACAGTCATCTGTCCCTGTTTTAACTGCATTAATTCAAGTTCCTTGGCATTTCTGGCTGAATTAGTAAAGTATTTCTTATAGAATTCTGTCCGAAAAATCTCCCAAGGAATCGCAACACCATTAGGCTGCAGGATATGTTGTGTTCCCTGCCATCAATAGTGAGCCTCACCTTGCAGCTGATAAGTTCCAAATTCAACCCATTGCTCCTCAGGAACCTGTTGGGCCTGCAATGCCCGTTCCATAGCCTGGATCCAATTATCTGCATCAGTGGGATTTGAGGATCCCCTAAAAGTCGGAGGGTGAACTTTCAGAAACGTTGCAAGTGTCATAGGACCGTTCTCATCATTATTATTTCCATGATTACCCAGATTTATCTAATTACCCAGTGTCTCAGCTGTTGCCCGCATAGCTGCGGCCATATTTCCGAGGGTAGCCATAAAGTCTACTGGATCAGTCCCTATGGGGGCAGGAGTAACGGTGCCAGTCCTACCTCTACCTCACCCGCGACCGCGTTCGCAAGTCGACATCTGGTTCCTATACACACCAAACAAGTGATATTAAGTTGATCAGTCTCAATATCGCAGGTCTAATGATATAAGTTCCAAATGCATGCTCACATACATTTATGCCATATATATCAGTCAGATATCCTAATAGCACATAAACACATATACAGAGAATGCACAGAAGTACAATCAGTCCATCTTTTAGGCTCAATAGGAACGAACTGCTCTGATACCATAATGTAACACCCTACCACACTAAGCTTTACGCTTAAGCTGTAAAACAGAGGTGGTGTGGTATTACGACCTCTAAAATAAAATGAGTACATATAATAGCAGAAGAATTATAATATGCTAGGAGCCTTGAAGAAAAGAGGAAACAAAATCGCAAAATAAAAGCGCAACGCTCAAGGAACGGGTTAACCTGCGTGCTAAGGAAATCGTAAATGTTAAACATACGATAACAAAAGTAGAAACAAACCTCTAGGAGGATCAAAAGAACAAGTTATGCGGAGAGAAAACCAAGTACACATATACACATCATAGCATAACAAAATAACCCTGTAACCACTCCACTTCAAGGGTCCAGACGCCTAACGAGATGCCTCTCGACCTGCATCTGAAAAACAACAACATAGTATGGAATGAGAACCGGAGGTTCTCAGTATGGTAAAGGTGCCACACACATAATATATAAGGTCCTGGGAATGCCAAAGGCAATCCTAGAACGCCGACACTCAGATTATAGAGCTTAAAGTATTAAACAGAAGCCATAAAAAGTGGTTTACTAAGGATATTTAAACCTAACTTAACTTAACCTTAAATCTAAATCCCATTCTGCCATTCCTCCTTACCTCCAACTCCATCATGCATTTTCACAGACAATTAAACAGACAAAGGAAAGCACAAGAAGGTTACAAGTACTGCAGATAACAAATATACATTTAACATAGCAAGTACATTTAGGCACACCCAGTTAATACACAAGCAAGTAATTCAAGTAATATGCATATGATGCATGCCTGTCCTATGGCTGATGAGGCTCATCTGTCGGTTATCCAGCCAACCCAACAAGTTTGAATTGTCCTTAGACTGTCCCCCGACGTGCATCCCCAAGAGTCTATGCATAGCTTTTTCTTAAATAATCAATATTGCTCAATGGGGGTAACATTCCCGGGAATTTATATAGTGCCCGGTCACACTTACGTCGTAGCGTCAACAGAGTATCGAGTTTTCAACCTGGTACACATGGTGGCAAGCCACGGCATTTGATCCAGGGAATCTCGTATCTCAGATTATTCAAATTCATAAGCCATATAAATAATTCAATTATAATTCATCAACATCCACATCATTCTCAATCGCATTTCATTCATCATTATACGTCAATCATATTCAATCCTTATCCTTCATTATCACGCCTCCCATTCCGTCCATCAATAGTTCCAATTCAAAACATAATTCATTCTTTTCTGAATAAATCAAACTTAGAACATGCTCATTTTCTTAATAACTCTAAATCAAATCATATAACCTTTGAATTTAAATCTTTTTAAATAATCATATAAACAAAATCTCTAATTTTTTTTATAAAATTTCGGCAGCATCTCCTCTAAAACTTGGACTTTGCCACCATTTTTGGGTCCAAACCTGCTTTCTTTTCAATTCAACACACCCTTCCTCATCATCATAACAGTCACCACAATAAATCTACCTCAGATCAACAATTATACTCATATAATATTTAAATCCAACAACCAAAATTCAACTAAGAATTATAGTTCACAAATCCTAGGCTTTTAACACAAAATACCTTATTATCATAACAACCTCCACAATAGTTATACCACAAATCAATAATTCACCAAATCACCAGTTAATCAACAAGCACCAAACCAACCATGTTCATCAACAATAACATTCAACCATAATTCTCTCCAAATTAACATAACAACATTCGCCATCCAAAATTAATAACTAATTATTCAATAAAGTTCAACCAAATATATTCATTGACAAATTACTAAACATTAAACATACACCTGCATTCCAACTCATCCTATGGTCATCTAGCCTAAGTTTTCACAGAACATTATATATTAAATGCAAGAAACCTAAACCATACCTTGGCTGATTTCCATGTAACGACCAAAGCAAATTATTTAAAACCAAGGTAGCCCTTTCAAAATTCAACTAATCAGCTTCCTCCAAGTTCCAATATTCACAATTTCAAGCTCCAATTATTTATTCACAACCTAATACACATTTATAACACATATATATCCAATTTAATACTCAAAGCTCAAATTCAAAGAAAATAAAATAGAATTATCGTATCCTCACCTTACCCAAGCTTCACATAAGCAAGAGTGAATATTTCCCTCAAGCTAATTGGATCCTAAAACATCAGAAATCAAAGAAATTCAACATTCCCACTTAAAATTTGAAAATTGGGGAAAATGAAGGCTGAGTGTAAAATAATGAGTTACCTATGAAATTGTTCCGGTAGAAATGTAGAGCTCGACGTGGTGAACGCGTGGCCGCAAACGGTGCGGCGATTAGAGCTCGGACGGAGAAGTTACGGGGATCGGAAGTTTACCGTAAGGTTACAGAAGCTTTCTCCCCTCCCTGGAGTGTTTCACGCTGCTGCATCCAAATGAGGGAGAGAAAGGAGTTCGGCTTCTTTTAATGAGTTGGTCCGGTTGAACCGACAGCTCGGTTCGGGTCCGGTTCAATCGGTTCGATCCGTTCGGTCCAATCTTGGACCGTTTTCTTCGAAATTGGTGTCAAAATTCTCGTTTCGATGAGCTCTATCTTAATTTAATATAATTTTCACATTTCTAATCTTCTTTATTAAAAACTAATTTATTGACTAATTATCTACTAATTTAACCGGGGTTTACACTTGTGTTTTTGAAGAGCAATTCTTTCAATCCCACTTTGTTATCCTGTTAACTAATTCATGTGTTAGGACCCATTCCTTGAACGGTTGAACCCAATAATAATATATGCTCCTTATATTGATCATGTAAACTCTAATCAATTATGTGAATTCAAATATGTCTTTCAACTTAAGAACTATACATATTTTAAAATATATTTTTATCTGCTTGTGCATAGTTTTGTTGTATATTTTTTGGTTTTGGCTGAAGATTATGGACATAGAAATTTATGACGCAGGTAGTTGGAGGAGATCCCCTTTTGAGGCTCATAGCAGTTGATTGGTTCACAGTCGAACAATCTGTAGACAAAATTGCTCTGCATCCTAGATGTCTGGTTCAGGTAAAACGAAGTTTTTATTAAGTAGAGATGGAGAAGAGATGTTTGATTTGTTTGGATATGCTGATAAATATTTCTGCTAAGATACTAAACTATCAATTAACTTGTTTTCATATGTTCCTCCTTTTGAATTGCAGTCGGAAGCTGGGAAAAAGCTTCCATTTATCCTTGTCATTAATCTTCAGGTATGGATATTATTTTTTTCCTTTTTTATTGCAAAGTGAAATCCATTTAATGCAGAAGTGTTCAAGAGTGTTTAAAAAAGCCATTATTAGGTACCATGAAACTATATGCCTATTGTGAATCTCCCACATCCCCAGCTATACGTACCATGAAAGAATCTATAACTGTTAATCCATAATTTTAAGCCAAAATGTCATTGAACGCAGAATTGATTAACTTCTTAAAAAAAGCCATTATTAGATACCTTGAAACTATATGCCTATTGTGAATCTCCCACATCCCCAGCTATACGTACCATGAAAGAATCTATAACTGTTAATCCATAATTTTAAGCCAAAATGTCATTGAACGCAGAATTGATTAACTTCAAAAGTATGGTATTTATAGTGGAATACATTTGATGCCTTCACTGGCTTTCCTGTTGAATAACTCAGGAAGTATTAATGTAGTGCTTGATTTTTCTGAAATGGTGTTCGATTGGAATCATAAATTTGTGTGTGCTTATAAATCAGTTTCTCAAGAAGATTTCTTTTGCTTTCATCGACATCAGGTTCCTGCTAAACTAAACTATAGTCTGGTTCTATATTTTGTGGCTGACAGACCTATAAATAAAGATTCTCTATTGGCTAAGTTTGTAAATGGAAGTGATGCATTTTCGACTCAGGATTCAAAATTATTCCAAGCATATATAGTTGAGGTGCGTGGTTCACTGTAAAATGTTATATACCCTGTTTGATGCTTGGTAGTGTTGAGCAACTAGTTGTTTTCATTGGATGCAGGGATATTGGATGGTTAAGAGAGCCGTTGGAACAAAAGCTTACTTGTTAGGGAAAGCTGTGACATGTAAATACTTTAGACAAGATAATTTTTTGGAGGTAAGGCCAGCCTTAGCATTTTCTCCTCTATGACCACTAGACTTAGATGATAATTTAATGATCATTAATTTGGCTGTGGCATTGGCATGTCAAGTTAAGAAGTGAAAATTAGTTTTATGTTGGTTCTCAAAATTATGGAAAAATGTTGAGTTAAACATTCTACTTTATTCATATGTTCATATGTGTATTGTGTGGTCACTGTTATAATTGTTTTGTCTTGTGTGCCCATGAAGTTCTTATGCTATTTTATGTAGAAAACATTGTTACACACTCTTGTCAGTGGTATTAATTCAATTCTATTTAGGTTTAGTATCTGCTGGAATTGTTTAATAAGTAACTACATATCAATTTCTGCAGTTTGCCATTGCATTTTATGTTTTATTTAGTTTGGGGAAATTTCTATCTTTAAAATGTATACATTTGTCTCATTATATAACTTACTAATGAAGGTTTTGCTCTGATCCATGATCTTGTAAGACCGAAAGTTTCATTGTGATAATTGTTTAGAAGTTATAGGGATTGCAAATATTAGTCATAACAGAACAAAAATATTTACAACACTATCTTAAATTTTTCTATTGGTTTGAGATTGTTCTTTAGCAGCAACTTTTTCAGTTTCTCTATGTAAAATACAGGGTTTTGGAGAGACAAAGGATCTGGCTTCAGAACTTCTTACACTGTAATAATTGATGCTTTACTAAAATGTGGCTCAGTTAAGAGTATGTTGTTATTTTACTACAAGTTTCTTACTTTTCTTGTTTAATAGAGAACTAGGATAATTTTAGAAAGACTTAAAAACATAAATTGATGTTATTTTGAATTAGTATTTGTGAGGAGTGATGATAAATAGTAACCAAATTCATGTTTCTGAAATTAATAATATGTGTTGACTTGATTTTCTTCTACTGTAACTAAATTTTTTTATGTAATTGACAGGTGACAACTGCTTTTGCAGTATATGCTAACTGGAGCTTTGAAGGAATCAAGGGAAGGGATGGGAGGATTCTCCACAGTTTTACCATATTTACATGCACCACCTACACATAAATGTACCTCATAACAAGCACCACATCCGTAGCCCTGGCGGAAAATATAATGGCCAACAGCCGCCGTCAATTTAGAGATGGGAGGATTCTCCACAGTTTTACCATATTTACATGCACCACCTACACATAATTACATTAATATTATCAAATTAATCACTAACAAAAGAAGATTATTAGAAATATAATTAATCATTCATATATACTCTCTTATTGATTCAAGTTTTTGTAAAAGAAGTATTTTATGGTATAATATCAAAACTTTTATATGATCTAAAATTTTAGAATATACTCCTTATTGATTTAAAAAAAAATCATCACAAGATAAATGAAAAAAATAAAAGATAAACTTGCAAAAGTTAACACAAAACCAAAATTAAATTTTACTTAAAAGACATATTAGAGATATAATTATTCATATATTTTCTCTTATAAATTTAAAATTTTAGAAGAATTGATCTTATGAATACATAAATTACTTTTATTGAGTCAATTGCAATATTATTTTTAATTATGACATGCATCCTTAATATGAATGTATATATTATTAAAATATATTATATTAGATATAAAATCATATATCATATATCATCTGTCTATGTAAATTCTTAAGTTTTCTAAAAGTTAATAATTATATTTATATGATATAATTTTAGAGTATTTATAAATAAAAATATCCAAAATTCAATTCTTAATTATAGTCGTATTTTTTAAAATTAAAAGCAAATAAATAAATAAAATTTTATCACAAAATATGACTAGATCTATACATTATTCATTTTTCAAACATAATAATAGTTCACTATAAAAAAAAAGATGTATTATATATATAAATTGTTTAAATGTCTTTATAAATAATTTAAATTTTTAAAAAATAATTCCATAACAAAAGCAATTGGTAATAAATTAAAATGATTAAAATCAACTATGGGAGTTGATTTGGAAGAGTATAGTTGTATGACCATGATAAATAAATAAAAGCTTTTTACTTGGTACATACAAAGAAGAAGAAGATTAGCATAAGTATATGTAATAAAAATAATTTAACTTGCACACTCACTCTCTGATCCAGCTCCGTCGGGGGTTCCATACCATGTAGCTTGTGTTTGGTCCCATGGTTTTTCATCATTTGGAACCTTTGAAGGGTTGAAAAATTTGGGGTTGATGCAATAGCAAGTAGTGCTTAAAAGCATAGAACAAAGGACTGCAAGAGTAAATGTGTGAACCTTCATGATGAATTGATGATAGTTTTTGCAACTGTTGTAATGTATCATGTTTCAAACTTGCTAGCTAGTAGTATTTATAGTACATGTTTTTAATAATTAAATTTCATATAATTTTTTGTGTAAAAATAGGCCATGTCAACATTCAAATTTGTCAATAATTAATATTAATAATGTTAATTCTATTTTTCTGGTATAATTCAAAGAAAAAAAAAACTTCAAAATATTCACTTAAAATGTTAAGCGTGTGCAACGTTGATTTTAGTTTTGTTATCTTATAAATCCTTTTTGGAAATGATAAAGATAAGAGAATATTAATTGGATGATTAAAATTCCAAAGGAGTAAATTACAAAATTATGTAAAAAAAAAATTTTCCTACAAATAAAAATCCGTATCTTGTTCAAGAAGAAAATTCTGATCCATATAAAAGAGCTTGAAAGGGAAAAAATCATTATACATTATTATTATTATTATTATTATTATCATTATTATTATTATTCTTATTATTATTATTAATTGCATAATATTCTGACATACACCAAATCTATTCACGTAACATATTTTGGTTCAGTTTGATTTTTTTTATTTAAATTGAATAAATATATAAATTACGAAAATACATAAAATATAATGTATTTAAATAATTATTTTATATTTTATGTCATATTTTTGTAATTTATATATTTATTTAATTTAAATAAAAAAATTCGATCCAGTTCTCAGGTATTTCTATTATCAATGTTATTTAAGAAAAATATTAAATATAATTACAAAATTTGCGGCTATTTTTTTAATATGAAAAAAATATGTTTCTCATTGAAATGAAGAAATAATGAAGCGTAATTGCAAGTATATAAAATTATAAATGTCACAAACTACAGATGAACAGGTCCTAAAAGGCTAAAACATAACATTTAGATTGCGAGCTGATTTTTGCAGGTTGCATGCTGGTTGTTGATTGGTCAATGATGCCAAATGTGACCTGTCTGTTGATTCTTTCTATAACCCTGCTTGATAATTTTGTCTATAAATATAAAATTTGTTACTATTTTCTCATTATTTTGAGTTAAAGTGCGTTGGTAATTAGTGGTGTGAGGATAAATAATCTTTAGTGAATTTAAAGAAAAGATTTTTTACAGATTAATTATTTGAAAATAAATAATTATTTATAAATTAAAGATTATTTTTTAAATAATTATAAATTAATTACACAAAAATTAAATTATGACTACTTAAAAATATTAAAGTAATTAAATTATAAAATATTACTATCATGAATTATTAAACTTGTCATAACAATTAAAAATTATAGGACACTGTATTATAATTATAAAGAATTCAAAATTAAAAATAATTGCAAAAATTACTAAAATTAAATTATTAAAGTAATAATTAAATACTTTACATTAAATTTTAATTACATTAGACAACAACAAACTTTAATTACATTAAAAAAATATTATAAATTACTATGTGATAATTAAACAAAACTAAAAATTATAATAAAATTATAAAAAACAACAAGATTATAATTTAATATACAACACTAAAGTGATTAAAATTAAATTCAACTTATATTTTAAATAATAATATTAACCAAATAATGAGGATTATAAAATATTTAAAAAGTTAAAATTTACATATTAATTTATTAAGGATGATCTAAATTAAAAATTAAAAATTTCTCTAAAATTTTTAGAAAAATTTAAACTCTCTTTAACTATTTCTGTAAGCAGTAATATACAAGCAAGCTGCCATTAGAGAATTAGTTATAATCAGAACTTATAAGAAAATTCTAGAAGCAATTAGTTAGAATCAGTTACACTGCCAATTATATAAAGTTGTAGCACCTATAAAACAAACTGAAGTAAATTCATTTCTTTTATAACTCAAATTTATTTTTTCTCTTTTTCTCTGTTAGTTCTGCACTTTTTTGCACTTCACTTCATCATCTTCATCTCTAGCTTGATACCTCACATGATGTTAGAGCTGCAGATCCATGGAACACACACCTCAGTTCACCACCAACGGACTTGTGAGTATACCGAATCAGAATGCATTTGCTGCATTCTCTGCAACCAAACTCAACGAAAATAACTTCAAGGTGTGAAAAAAGCAAGCTCTCGTGTGCATCGAGATCAACAAACTACAAAATCACCTCAATCCTGCAAAGATTCTAACAAGGTTCAGCTCAGAATCAAATCGCAGAAGTGAAATTGAAAGCTAGGAATATGCAGAATGGGAAGTTCAAGATCAATGGCTAGTTGCCTAGCTAATTGCATCCATGGAACCGAGCTTTGTAAATAGAGTAATCGAATGTGAGTATGCATACCAGATCTGGATTACGTTAGAAGAATATTTTGCAGCAAGAGTAAAAACAAGAATTAAACAGCTAAAAACTCAAATAAGAGCACTCAAGAAGCATAGTTTAACAGTAACAAAATATATGTCAAGAGAAGAATACATTGAAGCAGTCTTGGCAGGACTTGGTGAAGAATAGATTACACCACTAAAAGTGAGTTTGAAACACAACTCTTAACTCAAGAAGAGCTAATTGAGAGGTTTAGAAAAACAGAATTGGGATCAATGCAAGTGAATATCGCTCAGAGCAATGAAGAAATTCAAGAAAATTCTCAAAGAAGAGGCTACAACAATTACAACAGCAGAGGCGGCTTCCGAGGCTCCAGAGGAAGACGACAGTTCAGAGGTGGAGGCAGCCGTTCCTCATGGTGGCAAGGTAGTGGACCACAATGCCAACTCTGTGGCAAGATTGGCCACACAGTTGTTCAATGTTATCATTGCTTCGACCAAAACTTTATGAATCCTTACTTTCAATCTCTATCTATATTCATTTTAGTGGCTAATAATTTTAATACACCTAACATAATTTTTATTCTAATTATATGGCACATTGATTTCAATATTGTTTGTTGAATAGTATATAAGCTAAGCTATGAATTTGTAATCACTTCCCTCTATCTATATTCATTTTATTCGTTCTCTCTATTTCTCTCTCTTTTTTCTCTGTAATTGGATATCACTCTCACTGCCACTCCTATCTTCAAGAGTAATTATATATTGTTGCAAGTTTCTAAAATATATATTAGTGTATTAATAGGCTGAATTCACCTTTCTATAAATTAAATGCGGATAATAATTTATTAGTCAAAATGATAAACAATTTATACTAATATTAGAAAATTATAAGCTCAGTTCTTGAAATTAATAAGATTTTTTCTATAAATTATATACGATGAAAGATATTTTTGAAAGAAAAAAAAAGTTGGATATTAACTCTTTCACATATTTCATTATATCTAGTAAAAGAAGATACCATAGATTCTTATTTAGTGATTGATCATCCTTTATATTTATATCATATACATGTATTTTTTTTAATTTAATAAAAAGGACAATTATGTATATATAAAGAGAAATATAGTATATTTTTCTAATAAGAGTCTTCTAGAAATTTATCTTTGATCGATAAACTTGACCGATCTTCCAATCCTTTGGGATCATATCACGAATCATAATGGTCTTTCCTTTGATGCCATTGGGATAATGTTGAGCGAGTGTAAAATTGAATGGAGGTTGTAGATCATAACCACCAGCAAAAACACTCCAAGTTGGACCCCACACATGAGAAATGTTATTGAAACTTATAGTATTTTCTATATAAACATCTGCATCTCCATTTACGTATTCCATTGATACTTCCAAATACTCTGATCTAGATTTTTCACCGATGATAAATGCTATAGAATCTCCAAATGAGCATGAAACCCTAAAGAACACCACACAATTAAAATTGAGAGAGATACATAAAAAATAATAAATTCAAGTATATTATTTTTGTCTTTAATATTTGGACTAAATCTTAAAGTTGTCTTTAATATTTTATCGTTAACTCTTTAAAATTTCTGAAATAAAAATGCATACGTAGATATTATAATTCACTGTAAAAATCTAAACTCATATTACCGATAATAAAAATAAAAAATTAAATAAATAAAAAATAACACTAGCATACGAGAAAACGAAATACAATTAAAGTTTTGTATTGTTAGTGTCATTTTTTATTTATTTAATTTTTTATTTTTTTACCAACGATAATATAAGATTAGTTTGTCTAAGTAGATTATAATGTTTATATATGCATATCTGTTATAGAATTATTAACAGAAATGATAATAAGATAATGTTGTAATAAATTTTAAATGTTAGAAACTTAAATAAACGTTTAAAATACTAAGAATAATTTTAAAATTTAATTTAAATATTAAAGACAAAAAGTCAAAAACAGTATTTTATTCAAAATAATATAATTAAGATAGAAATATTATATTTTTTATTTATACTATTCTTAGTTTTTGTATGAAGTGAACGTCAGATAAATTGTCTCCAATAGAAACATTTTTCTCATCAGTCGTTATCTGATTTTCTAAAATAAATTTATATTATTTAATGTCTCAATATTTTTATCTTAAAAAATTATCAAATGAAGATGGCTTTTTTTATAGGCCTCAATTGTCGTACTAATTTTATTATGCGTGTGCCTTAATAAGAGGTAGTAAAATTTTGTGTGTCTCTATATATATATGTAGCTATAATTTTTTTTGAAATATAATTATATATTTAAAACATATTAAATTGTGTTTGTAAATCGCAATGGCTAAAATGGATCAATCGAATTTTATTAGTGCTTAAAATTTAAATTAAATGAATTCCTATCAGATTCTTCAAATTTTAATAGATTTTGAAAAAAAAGCCAGTTAATTGAAAAGCGATTAAATTTATATTTTAAAACACAGGGAAATAAATATCCCAAATTGATCTTTAATAATTCATGCTTCAAATTTTGTTCCCTAATAGAAAAAGTCTCTAATATTTTAAAAAGATAAACAAATTAATCTTAAATAAAATAAAAAGACATTTTACTTTTTAAAAAATAAGGACTAATTTGTCATTTTTTAAAATTAATTTTTGTTTTAAATTTTTTTGGGAACTAATAACATAGAGTTAACGATAAAAAACGCTTCTAAATTATTCTGACGCTGACAAAAATGTCCCTAATTTTTGTTATCAACAAAAATATTTTTAAATAATTAAAAAAATGTGCCAAAACTACACATTCATTAAAATAGAAGTAGTTCATTAACGTTGTGGTATGATGTGACAAACAGAACAGTATATATGATAAACAAAAAACTAACGGGCCTCGTATTATATTTGTCCCAAATTTAAAAACCTTATACCCTAATTTCTTTTCATTCTTTTCCGTTTGCTCACATTTTTTCTCACAGTGACCCATCCTCTAACCCATTTACCATCTGCAACACCCGCCACCAGGCGACCCATCACAGTTGTAGCTCCATCTAATTTCGCATTATCTACCTCTCTTCTTCTCTCACTTTTTCTTACTCACCTTTTCTCTCTTCTTTCTGACTTCCTCTCATTCGGTCTTCCTCTCTCAACAACGCCTAAAACGATGAAATTGAGAAACTACAGGCAGAATTGAAATGCGAGCACGATCAGAACTAGAAGGCAAGCGCGAAGATCGAAACTGGAAGACGAGCGTCACAACCAGCACAGGAACGTGAGCACGACTGGATCTGGAAGGCTAGCACGTTCAAATCTAGAAGGCAAGCATGACGGGATGGAGTTGGCTCCTCCATCAGCGTCGGAAGACTAGCTCGAACGAGATGGTCCTCGTTCATGCTTCTCTTCCTTTGCAGCAGGTCCTGGATTAGGTTGCTCCTCCTGCCTAGTTGTCCTTGCTCGCATTGCTCCTCTCTTGTCAGTAGTCCTCTCTTCCACGCTTTTATTTTTTATTTAGTTTATTGGTGATTACTGATTAATGCTACTATTGTTAATGGATTATGGTTTTAATGAAAATTAGGGTTTAAATTATATTTTTTATTTTTTAATTTAGGTCTGTTTCAATTGAAAAAGTTTAATTTATTTGGGTCTATTATTATCTCTTTTTGTTTTTTTGGAATATCTAATATCAGTTTAATTTGGATCTTTTTTTGCTGTTTTGTGATTTTAAAGAGGACAATAGGTATTGATGATGAGGAGGTGAGAAAAGAAAAACGAGTGCCAGAGAGTGAAAAGAAGTTAGAGGAGAAGAAAGGGAGAAGATAGGGAGGGAGTGGAGCTGCGACAGTAGTGGTTTGTCAGTGACTCTATTACTATGGACAAAGGTGCTGGTGATTGACCGACTTAGAAAATGGATGAGTGAGAGGAAAATATGAGAAAAAAGAAGAGGGTGGTTCATTTGCTATATAAATCACTCTGTTTGTCACATCATACCAAACCGTTAACGAACCACCTCTGTTTCAATAAATATGTAATTTTGTGTTTTTAAATTATTTAAGAATATTTTTGCCAATAACAAAAGTTGGAAAATTTTTTATTTGTGCCAAAGTAATGTAGGAACATTTTTTTTGGTTAACCAATTACTATATATAAAAGATTTAGTTTGGAAAAATTATTTGCAAAGCATTATACCTTCTGTATTGAAGGTTGACTTGTCCAAGTTTGCGAAGAGTATCTTGTTGACCTGGATTTGCGATGGAAGCAAAAGCGGCGCCACTGAGATTGAAATGGTATCCTGAACACGATGGGCATTCATCACTTACCACCACTGTCACTGGCTTCCCTGAACATGCTGGATTATCTGTGCATTTCACCTATATATCATAATCATCAACATTTCTTATTATATTTTTCATGATTAGCAAAAAGCGGAGTATGTCTACAGTTACGGTAGTTATAATAGTTAAAAAATTTTATTAATACTTAAAAGATATTATTAAATAGTAAAAAGTTATTATTTTAATTTTACCAATACTGTATAAGTGTTGCTAAAATTATATAGCTATTATAGTCACTTACTCAATGTAACCATAGACATGATAAAAAAAAGCTCTAAATAAATTAAGGTTAGTTTAGTAAATCTATTTATAGAGATATTTGTGTTTCATATTTTGTGTTTGATAAATCAAAAGTATAATGTATTTGTATTTGTGCATAAGTTAAAGAAGTACTTTTCAATGTTAGGTTTTATTTATTCTGAATTAAAAAAAATTTAATATAACCTTATATATCAATAAATATTTAAATTTATTCTTATATTCACATTAATTACGGTCTTTTAAATTTAAAAATTATTTTATTAAACATAATTATTATTATTTTGAGTTGAGTTAGGCCAAATTCAAACTCATTCATTAATAATCAAACTTATTTATAAAATTCAAGCTCAACTCATAAAAAAATCATGAATTAACACAAATAACATGAACATATTTTATTATTTTATATAAATAAACTATAATTTATATATAAAAATATCAATTATCTTTTATGTTCTCTATCATAATTATATATAAAAAGTATATACATATGTATGTAAAGTTATGTATTATTGTTAAATTAAAAATGCAAAATACATAATATATTAATATAAATAATTATAATATATAATCAAACTAACTCACGATTAGTCACCAAACAAAAAAACTAACTCACAATTTAAAGGATGAGTTTATTCAAATTTAAGTTCAACTCATTTAGCAATAAAAATTTGGTGATTAGATGTGAAATAATATCAAATTTGTTTATTTTTAATATTACTAAAAATATTAATTCATCCTTTAATGCATTTTTATGTTCATTGATCTTTTGAAAATTAAAATTGTAGCTTATTTTGAAAAGATACTTTTAGATTTTTTTAGTATTTCTATTTTATTAAAATAAATTTCTCAAACATATTAGAAAAGAATAAAAGAAAAAAAAGTGAATAATTTTTTAGTTTAATTTTGATGCATTGACAGTATAAAATATTTTATACAGTTATGCAATTATAATCATTTTTAGATGATTATTCATGTGATCAATATAAAAAATAGTTATTTTAACTAATGTAATGTTATATAATTAAATACACGTATAAAACGATTTTATACAGTGTATCAAAATTAAATTTATAGTTTATATAAAAAAATTAAACCAAATAAATGTACCTCATAACAAGCACCACATCCGTAGCCCTGGCGGAAAATATAATGGCCAACAGCCGCCGTCAATTTAGAGATATAAATGTACCTCATAACAAGCACCACATCCGTAGCCCTGGCGGAAAATATAATGGCCAACAGCCGCCGTCAATTTAGAGATGGGAGGATTCTCCACAGTTTTACCATATTTACATGCACCACCTACACATAATTACATTAATATTATCAAATTAATCACTAACAAAAGAAGATTATTAGAAATATAATTAATCATTCATATATACTCTCTTATTGATTCAAGTTTTTGTAAAAGAAGTATTTTATGGTATAATATCAAAACTTTTATATGATCTAAAATTTTAGAATATACTCCTTATTGATTTAAAAAAAAATCATCACAAGATAAATGAAAAAAATAAAAGATAAACTTGCAAAAGTTAACACAAAACCAAAATTAAATTTTACTTAAAAGACATATTAGAGATATAATTATTCATATATTTTCTCTTATAAATTTAAAATTTTAGAAGAATTGATCTTATGAATACATAAATTACTTTTATTGAGTCAATTGCAATATTATTTTTAATTATGACATGCATCCTTAATATGAATGTATATATTATTAAAATATATTATATTAGATATAAAATCATATATCATATATCATCTGTCTATGTAAATTCTTAAGTTTTCTAAAAGTTAATAATTATATTTATATGATATAATTTTAGAGTATTTATAAATAAAAATATCCAAAATTCAATTCTTAATTATAGTCGTATTTTTTAAAATTAAAAGCAAATAAATAAATAAAATTTTATCACAAAATATGACTAGATCTATACATTATTCATTTTTCAAACATAATAATAGTTCACTATAAAAAAAAAGATGTATTATATATATAAATTGTTTAAATGTCTTTATAAATAATTTAAATTTTTAAAAAATAATTCCATAACAAAAGCAATTGGTAATAAATTAAAATGATTAAAATCAACTATGGGAGTTGATTTGGAAGAGTATAGTTGTATGACCATGATAAATAAATAAAAGCTTTTTACTTGGTACATACAAAGAAGAAGAAGATTAGCATAAGTATATGTAATAAAAATAATTTAACTTGCACACTCACTCTCTGATCCAGCTCCGTCGGGGGTTCCATACCATGTAGCTTGTGTTTGGTCCCATGGTTTTTCATCATTTGGAACCTTTGAAGGGTTGAAAAATTTGGGGTTGATGCAATAGCAAGTAGTGCTTAAAAGCATAGAACAAAGGACTGCAAGAGTAAATGTGTGAACCTTCATGATGAATTGATGATAGTTTTTGCAACTGTTGTAATGTATCATGTTTCAAACTTGCTAGCTAGTAGTATTTATAGTACATGTTTTTAATAATTAAATTTCATATAATTTTTTGTGTAAAAATAGGCCATGTCAACATTCAAATTTGTCAATAATTAATATTAATAATGTTAATTCTATTTTTCTGGTATAATTCAAAGAAAAAAAAAACTTCAAAATATTCACTTAAAATGTTAAGCGTGTGCAACGTTGATTTTAGTTTTGTTATCTTATAAATCCTTTTTGGAAATGATAAAGATAAGAGAATATTAATTGGATGATTAAAATTCCAAAGGAGTAAATTACAAAATTATGTAAAAAAAAAATTTTCCTACAAATAAAAATCCGTATCTTGTTCAAGAAGAAAATTCTGATCCATATAAAAGAGCTTGAAAGGGAAAAAATCATTATACATTATTATTATTATTATTATTATTATCATTATTATTATTATTCTTATTATTATTATTAATTGCATAATATTCTGACATACACCAAATCTATTCACGTAACATATTTTGGTTCAGTTTGATTTTTTTTATTTAAATTGAATAAATATATAAATTACGAAAATACATAAAATATAATGTATTTAAATAATTATTTTATATTTTATGTCATATTTTTGTAATTTATATATTTATTTAATTTAAATAAAAAAATTCGATCCAGTTCTCAGGTATTTCTATTATCAATGTTATTTAAGAAAAATATTAAATATAATTACAAAATTTGCGGCTATTTTTTTAATATGAAAAAAATATGTTTCTCATTGAAATGAAGAAATAATGAAGCGTAATTGCAAGTATATAAAATTATAAATGTCACAAACTACAGATGAACAGGTCCTAAAAGGCTAAAACATAACATTTAGATTGCGAGCTGATTTTTGCAGGTTGCATGCTGGTTGTTGATTGGTCAATGATGCCAAATGTGACCTGCCTGTTGATTCTTTCTATAACCCTGCTTGATAATTTTGTCTATAAATATAAAATTTGTTACTATTTTCTCATTATTTTGAGTTAAAGTGCGTTGGTAATTAGTGGTGTGAGGATAAATAATCTTTAGTGAATTTAAAGAAAAGATTTTTTACAGATTAATTATTTGAAAATAAATAATTATTTATAAATTAAAGATTATTTTTTAAATAATTATAAATTAATTACACAAAAATTAAATTATGACTACTTAAAAATATTAAAGTAATTAAATTATAAAATATTACTATCATGAATTATTAAACTTGTCATAACAATTAAAAATTATAGGACACTGTATTATAATTATAAAGAATTCAAAATTAAAAATAATTGCAAAAATTACTAAAATTAAATTATTAAAGTAATAATTAAATACTTTACATTAAATTTTAATTACATTAGACAACAACAAACTTTAATTACATTAAAAAAATATTATAAATTACTATGTGATAATTAAACAAAACTAAAAATTATAATAAAATTATAAAAAACAACAAGATTATAATTTAATATACAACACTAAAGTGATTAAAATTAAATTCAACTTATATTTTAAATAATAATATTAACCAAATAATGAGGATTATAAAATATTTAAAAAGTTAAAATTTACATATTAATTTATTAAGGATGATCTAAATTAAAAATTAAAAATTTCTCTAAAATTTTTAGAAAAATTTAAACTCTCTTTAACTATTTCTGTAAGCAGTAATATACAAGCAAGCTGCCATTAGAGAATTAGTTATAATCAGAACTTATAAGAAAATTCTAGAAGCAATTAGTTAGAATCAGTTACACTGCCAATTATATAAAGTTGTAGCACCTATAAAACAAACTGAAGTAAATTCATTTCTTTTATAACTCAAATTTATTTTTTCTCTTTTTCTCTGTTAGTTCTGCACTTTTTTGCACTTCACTTCATCATCTTCATCTCTAGCTTGATACCTCACATGATGTTAGAGCTGCAGATCCATGGAACACACACCTCAGTTCACCACCAACGGACTTGTGAGTATACCGAATCAGAATGCATTTGCTGCATTCTCTGCAACCAAACTCAACGAAAATAACTTCAAGGTGTGAAAAAAGCAAGCTCTCGTGTGCATCGAGATCAACAAACTACAAAATCACCTCAATCCTGCAAAGATTCTAACAAGGTTCAGCTCAGAATCAAATCGCAGAAGTGAAATTGAAAGCTAGGAATATGCAGAATGGGAAGTTCAAGATCAATGGCTAGTTGCCTAGCTAATTGCATCCATGGAACCGAGCTTTGTAAATAGAGTAATCGAATGTGAGTATGCATACCAGATCTGGATTACGTTAGAAGAATATTTTGCAGCAAGAGTAAAAACAAGAATTAAACAGCTAAAAACTCAAATAAGAGCACTCAAGAAGCATAGTTTAACAGTAACAAAATATATGTCAAGAGAAGAATACATTGAAGCAGTCTTGGCAGGACTTGGTGAAGAATAGATTACACCACTAAAAGTGAGTTTGAAACACAACTCTTAACTCAAGAAGAGCTAATTGAGAGGTTTAGAAAAACAGAATTGGGATCAATGCAAGTGAATATCGCTCAGAGCAATGAAGAAATTCAAGAAAATTCTCAAAGAAGAGGCTACAACAATTACAACAGCAGAGGCGGCTTCCGAGGCTCCAGAGGAAGACGACAGTTCAGAGGTGGAGGCAGCCGTTCCTCATGGTGGCAAGGTAGTGGACCACAATGCCAACTCTGTGGCAAGATTGGCCACACAGTTGTTCAATGTTATCATTGCTTCGACCAAAACTTTATGAATCCTTACTTTCAATCTCTATTGTGGCAAGATTGGCCACACAGTTGTTCAATGTTATCATTGCTTCGACCAAAACTTTATGAATCCTTACTTTCAATCTCTAAACACAGCTCAACCTCCATCTTTTGTTTTTCACAACAACTCAAGTCCAAGAACCTCTCAGCAACACCAACAATCCCAAAATGCACCACAACCTACTCCCCCCAATCCTCAAGCACTCCTTACCATGCCTTCATCAACACCAGACACATCGTGGTATCCTGATTCGGGAGCTTCTCACCACATCAACTATGACTCAACGAACCTAGCGACAGGAACAGATTATGATGGCACAGAACAGGTCTTTAGAGGTAATGGTCAAGGTATGAAAATTAAGCATATTGAAAATACATTAATGCATGCATCATTATCAAACAAACCGTTTCAGTTACAAAACCTACTTCATGTTCCTACCATCTCCGAAAACCTAGTAAGTGTATCTAAGTTTGCATTAGACAACTGTGTCTATTTTGAATTCTGACCTTACTTGTGTAATGTGAAATGCAGATATCCAAGAAATCCTTCTTCAAGGATTGCTTAAAGATGGACTATACAAATTTGAGGGAGTTCAAATTGTTCCAAGAACTCTCACACCAAATCAACCTATTACACCACAAGCACCAACTTTACTTCTCCCTCACACCTCACACCACAACCCCTATCAGCACCCACAGACCCACAAAAAGCTCCTATTGTCACTACTGATAAAATCCTCAATGCTAATAAAACCTATACAACACATCCCTCTATTACCAACCTCAATTCACCCTCACAACTCACAACACAACCCATATTAGCACCCAATACTACAGACCTTAATCCACCCTCACAACTCTCCTCACAACCCATATTAACACCAACTAAATCAGAAAAAGTTCCCACCATTATTTCAAATAAAGTCCTCACTGCTAACAAAACCTACACAACATAGCTCTCTGTTACCAACCTCAATTCACCCTCACAACTCACATCACAACCCATATCAGCACCTAATACTGTAGAAAACCAAAAGGTAGTCTCCACCACTAACATAATGCCTCAGCTAGTGTCACAGCAAAAGCAATCACAGAACCAGCAATCAAGTACTCACAGCACAATCCAGCAGTCACTAGAGAAAGTTAATCCTCTTAATGTCTTACCATCTAATAGTGCAGTGGCAAACAAGCCAGATGAAGATGCAAATGTGTCAAATGCATGTGTGTTAACAACTTGTAAAAATATTAGTCTTACTGCACAACTGTGGCATAAAAAATTAGGCCATCCATATGAAAAGGTCACCTCTATTGTAATGAAATAGTGCAATGTAATTGACAATGATTCAATCAATAAAAAGAACCTTGAATCATCATTATGTCATGCTTGTTGCATCAGTAAAATACATCAATTACCTCACCTTGTCTCACACACCAGCTATGCACCCTTAGATATTATTTTCTCTAACCTCTAGGGACCTGCTCCTGTGTACAGTAGAACTGGCTACAGGTACTACATATGCTTCATTGATGCTAGCAAAAGATACTCCAGCATCTACCTGCTGCAAACAAAAGGTCAAGCCTTCATTGCTTTCCAAAAGTACAAAGCAGCAATTGAACTCAAAACTGGATTGAAAATAAAAGCATTACAAACCAACAATGGAAAAGAATATCTCTCAGCAGCATTTACCCAATTTCTTGAAACCAATGGCATACAACACAGACTTACTTGCCCTTACTCTCACCAAAAAAATGGAAAAGTAGAAAAAAAATACAGATACATAACAGAAACTACCTTAACCCTCTTAGCCCAAATAACCCTTCCCTTAATCTTTTGGGGTGAAGCAACCCTTTCAGCCACCTACCTCATTAGCCTGCTCCCAAATCCCAATAACTAAACAACATCTCACCTCATGAAGTCCTTACGAATACCAAGCCTGATTACTCCTTCCTTAAACCTTTTGCCTGCACTTGTTATCCCTTTCTCCGAACATACAGCCAAACTAAATTTAACCACCGATCATAGAAATGCATTTTCATTGGCTATGTTGCAAATTACAAGGGATACCTTTACCTCTCTCCAAATGGAAAAGAATTCACTTCTAGAGATGTTATTTTCAATGAATACGAGTTCCCCTACAATGAACTATTCCCTCCTCAGGCCACTACCACCCCAGTAGCTCCCCCATCCCAAACCTCTCCCCTCCTCTATCTACCCTCAGCCGCTACCTCAGCAACCCTCCCTCCTATACCTCATCCCTCACCAAAGCCATCCCCACCCACTCTGCCCTTACAATCCACACTTTTCAGCCCTCAACTACCCTTGCATTTATTAAATAATACTTCCAATATTGTTAATTCAGTACCTGATTCATTATCTACTTTACCTATTTCTGTAACTCATGATTCTATTTTTGAAATTGCTAATGTCCCTATCAGTGCTTCCTCATTTAGCACAGGTACTCTCTAGCCCGGTCGCATTCAAGTCGTACTGCCACTTCCTCCCCCTGCTCCAGTCAATCATCACCCTATGCAGACTCGTAGTAAAATAGGAAACCTCAAGCCTATAACCTATGTTGCAGTACTCACCACCTCTGCCTCTGACCTCACTAACTTCCTCTATTCAATAGGCGCTAACCAGTCTCCATTGGAGACAAGCCATGCAAGAGGAGTTTGATGCCCTGATGGATAACAAAACCTGACAGCTGGCACCCAAACCCCCTCCACACCACACACTGACCCAGTAATTGGCTCCAAATGGGTGTTTCGCATCAAAAGGCACCCTGATGGCTCCATTCAGAAGTACAAGGCTCGTCTCGTCGCAAAGGGGTTTCATCAGTGAGAAGGGGTGAATTATGACCAAGTTTTTAGCCCCATCGTTCGTCCACCCACAGTCCGCATCATGCTTAGCCTGGCACTCTCCAAGGGATGATCCATCTGGCAGTTCGACTTCAACAACGCGTTCCTTAATGGGGATCTACATGAGACCATTTTTATGTCTCAACCCAAAGAATTCACCTCTCTCACTCAATCCCACCATATCTGCAAGCTCCATAGGTCCCTATAGGGCTTGAAGTAGGCTCCCCGTGCGTGGTTTACAAAGCTTAAAGGCACTCTCAATCGATTCGGCTTCACAAACACCAAATCTGATACATCCTTCTTTACCAGGTTCTCTCACTCATCTGTTATCTATATTCTGGTATATGTCGATGATATTCTGGTCACTGGGAGCTCCCAAGCTGAAATTTTTAACCTAATTGCTCAACTGAATGATGTGTTTATACTCATGGATTTGGGAAAAATGAGTTATCTCAAAGGTATTGAGGCTGTGAAACTCAATGAGAGTGACATGCTCCTGTGTCAAACCAAATACATTCAAGACATGTTAACTAGGGCAGGTATACGTGATGCCAAAGCAGTACCAACACCTATGGTATCCAGTCTCAAGTTGTCAGCTCATGGTAAGGATATCCACCATAACCCAACCCTGTACAAATCTATAGTTGGGGGCCTCCAATATGCCACAATCACCAGACCTGAAATCACTTTTGCTATGAACAAAGTCTCTCAATTCATGCATACTCCTCTGGAAAGCAATCAAATGGATCTTACGATACTTTGCCGGAACATCAAACTATGGGCTGAGGTTCCAAAGCACAAATGAATGTCGAATTTACGACTTCAATGACTCGAATTGGGGTAGTGACGTTGATGACAGAAAATCAACCAGTGAATTCTGTGTATTCCTAGGACCAAACCTAGTCTCATGGTCAAGTAGAAAACAGAATGCAGTCTCAAGAAGCTCCACATAGGCAAAGTATCAATGGTTAGCTGCTGGCCTAACCGAAACCCTCTGGATCCAAAACCTTATGAGTGAAATGAAAATTCCATGCTCTACCTCACCTAACCTCTACTGTGACAGGCAAAGTGCAGTTTTAATGGCTGCAAACCCAGTACTTCACAACAAGAGCAAACACTTTGAACTTGACCTTTACTTTGTAAGAGACTATGTTGCACAAAAGAAAGTTAACATCCTCCACATCCCCTCTCAAGACCAAATAGCGAACATATTCACAAAACCTATCTCCATCCTCAACTTTCACAGATTCAGACCCAATCTCAAAATTACAAAAGAGTGCAAATCAATAGTTCAAATAAAAGCATCACTACCAAAGGAAACTCCAGCAAACAAAACAGTAGAGTTGATGTAAGCAGTAATACATAAGCAAGCTGCAATTAGTAGCAGTTAGAGAGTTAGCTACAATCAGAACTTACAAGAAGACTCTAGAAGCAATTAGTTAGCCTTCAGTTAGCTAAGTCAGTTACAAAGCTGTAGCACCTGTAAAACAAACTGAGGCAAATTCATTTCTCTCATAAATCAAATTTGTTTCTTCTCTCTCTCTGTTAGTTCTGCACTTTTCTGCACTTTACTTCATCATCTTCATCCCTAACTTGATACCTCACAATCTCTCACTCTCTCGCTCCGAGTTTGGTCTCAAGCTACAAGCGAAAAATGCAATGAGTTCTCAATCCGTCTTTCTATTTAAATACCTGCCAGCCATGCTTCTTGTTCCTAAGCATATTTTTGTTAGGGATGAGTATGGGTCGCGGGTACTCGATTACCCGTCTGAATCTAAAGCGAAACAATTAAATTGTTTCTGGAACTAACGGATAATCGAATTCAACCTGAACCAAACCAATAATTCTCTATAGCAATTGGTTCTGATAACGATTTTGGGAGTGCAGAACCCGAACCAACCCGTAGATCCGACCATATATTAATTAAAAAATAAAAATTTAAAAAATATATATGCCTTCTAATATGTTTAATTGTAATATCTTTAGTGTTTAACATGTTTGAATTTTAGTGTGTTTAGTTTTTAATGTATTTAGTATTTAATATGTTTGAATTATTTCTATTAATGTTACATGTTTATTGTATTTACAAAATTTTTAAGATAAAAATTTCATTTTTTAATTTTTTTATATATTTCTATTTTATCGGGTACCGAATTACTCGAATCGAACCAATCTGTTTTTAATCGGTTTAATTTGGTTCGAATACACATAAAAAAAATGTAAATCCAAACCAAACCGAACTAATTACAATTCAATTGATTCGATTCTAATTTAACTTTAAACCCAAACCAACCCAACTCATGCTCACTCCTAATTTCTGTCTCTTGCGTGCAAACCAAAAACTTTCACATTTGTCATTCTAAATTTTATCATTGTTAGTATGAATTTCAATTTCTCCTATGTTATTCTTTTTTTTTTTTGTCGATGAATTGGACAACCTCCAATTCTAAGTTACACACTCACACATATAATATCCCTTTTTTTTTTTTCAGATTTGTTCTAGATGAGACTTGAACCTAAAACTTTTTAATAAAAAAGAAAAACATATGCCACATAAGTTAAAGCTCATTGGCGCTATGTTGTTCTTTGATTATTAATAATTAATTATTGATAATATATAACTAATATTAATAATATTAATTATATATTATCAATATTTTTAAATTAATAACCATCATATATATTAATTAATTTGGTATAATATGATGTATTTATCTAATCTGTATTATAAAGGTATATATTAAGATGATAAATTAATTTTTTTTAAATATAAAAAAATTTAAGTTTTCAATACATTTATTTATTATTTATTATATAAAATATTTTATTTATAGTAATCTTATCCTATA
>NC_029773.3:84868836-84869401 GCF_000817695.3 Arachis duranensis | reverse complement strand
CATGCATGTTAGCTAAATTCTAATATAATTTAGTATATTATTGTAATAAAAATGATAATAAATTATTTTCATATATATAAATAATATCATAAATGTAGGTTGTCAAACTATCTTAAGTTGGTCAACTGATAATAAACTCATTAAATAAATGTTAAAAATTTAAATTTTATTATATATAACCACTTATTATCCAATAATAAATCTTAAAATAAAGTTTTAATCCATATCAGATTATTTTGTGATTTATTAAACTTAGAGATAGCATGTAAAACTAAATTGTATATACTTTCTATCTTATTATTCAATCTCACATCATTATTAATTATTAATTTATATCTTTTCAGTAATTATGAAGAAATTTATAAAAAATAATATATAATGAATAAATATTAAAAATATCTATACAACAAATAACACACACATATATATAATAATTATTTAAAAATATATACAAATTAAACGAAAGAATTAAGAATGATTTTTAAAAAGTCTAACAAAATATCCCTAAAGGTTACGGGTAGTCATGAATAATTGTGAATATCTTAATCTTAAATAAAACGGTGGA
>NC_029773.3:84867594-84868711 GCF_000817695.3 Arachis duranensis | reverse complement strand
GGGTCCGGGAGAACTTTCCAAATTTAAATAATCACACAAGAGTGTTGTTTTTTTTTTCTACAATATTTTTTAATTTGATATTAAATTTTATTTAAGAGTTTGTCGTTGGTCAGTAATTTATTATATGTACAAAATGGAATTCAAATATTTAATACTTATTTAAGGGAACTAGTGAATTACTAGACGAATCCAACTTAGTTGAGGGTTACTGTTTCTATGAAAGACTGGTGCAAGTATATTTTTTTAATCATAAAGCGGAAGATGAAGTAACAATATGGAACACTATTTTGGGCCCAGCCCAATTTACAGTATAGCCAAGTAATTGCAACTCAAAAAAAAAATTCTTTTTCCTAGTTTAATATTTGTCAAACATTAGAAGTTACCCAAAAAGGAGAAAACAAAAGATACTAAGACCATCTCTAGGAAAGAACTCATTCCAATTTTTATTTATGGCCTATTTGTCATAAAAAATAATTTTACATAAGTTTTTACATCATAAACAGTAAATAGGAACTCAAAATATCTCTCTCTTCTCTATTAGGAGGAACTAACTTTAGTTCCTATTGTGATCTCATTTAATTAATTAATTAAATTTATAAATTTAAAAATAATTTACTATTAAAAAAATATAAATATTAAAAAAATTAATAACTTTATATATAAATAATAATTTAATATAATTTAATTATTAATTTAATATATATCTTATATATTTTAATTTATTTTTTAATTATTTAATATATGTCAAAACTTGATTGAAATGCAAGAGTTCCCCTTCTTGGTCCCCGTGAAGGAATTGCATTCCTTTTCACTCCAACGCTTCAAAGTTCTTCTGTGTCAGAGAAAGAACTCCACTTTTATACCACTGTCCACTGGAGTTACTCTAATTCCATCATAACTAAGATTGAAGTAAGGTTAGATTAAAGAGAGTAGTTTAGATAATAGCTGTTTGTGAATATTCTCTATTTTAATATTTTGGACTTCAATTTTATTTTTAATGATAAAGATGATGACAAAATTCTATACTCACCTATTAAATTACTGAGTGTGTTTAAAATGAGCTTATCAATTATGTGTGTATTGAATGTGCTATTTTCTATTAATTATTAAATTTTAT
>NC_029773.3:84841217-84867230 GCF_000817695.3 Arachis duranensis | reverse complement strand
AATAATTTATATAAATATAGAACATCTAATATGTACAAAATTATTAAACTCATTTTAGACAAACTCTTAAATTACATTTACAACAAAAAAATTTTACATTTTTATTAACATGGTTTATTTTTCTCTCTGAGCAATGTGTAACTTCATAATTATCCTTATATTTAATTCTATGGCTGTAGTAAGTAAATGAAACCGTCATCACCAAAAAAAATAAGGCAAAAATTCACCTGTTCACATAAAGTTATTTTTAAATGGCTGACATGTGTTATTAATTAATTTTAAAAAAATTAATTTATTTTATATTAATAGTTTAATTAAAAATTAATTTAAATTGGATCAATTATTTTTATTCTTTTCTTTTTTGTTATACTTTTAAAATTTGTTCTTATCTAATTTTTTAAAACTAATATTAAACTTTCAATTAGATATCTCAGATTTATATATATTTTTTAATTAAATTTATTATTTTAAATGTATTTCTTAATTTATATTTTTATTCATTTTTTTATGAATAATAAAAGTTATTTAATAAGTACATAATTGTTCATATCATCACACCATTTAACGTTTAAAATAAAATTTGATTAGAGTTGGACAATAATTTTAAAAATTTTACTGTTTACATCTTTATCTAAAGTCAATACAAAAACTGATTGAATTGCCTTATTTCTCAGGTTCAAGTCATTATTGATAAAATTAATACATTTATCCTAAAAGTATTTTTTCAAGAGTTATGCTTTTTTTTTATAAATAATTTGTGAAATATAATTGTAGTAAACTTTAATTTGATATCAACAATATCTAAAAATTAACATTATTTGTGTTGTCTATACTAATATCCAATTAAACATAATAGATAACTGTATGAAAATTAACATTGTTTGTGTTGCCTATACTAATATCCAATTAAACATGTAACCGTATGAAAATTAACTCTATCATAAAAATAGAGATAATTTTTTCAATAGAACCACATGTATAAATTTAAAGTTGGTATGGTTAAAAATTTTAGCGACTGAAAATTTAAGTCATTAAAAATATAACAAAGCTTTCCAAAAAGATAGAAATAGAGACAGAAAAAACAGAAACAAATGATACTATTTATGATCTTTTATTCGTATCGCAAACTCGATAGAAAAAAAATGTAAATTTTGTTTCTTTTTCATAATACTAAATTTCTTTTTCAAATAATTTGTATGTATATATTTGACGAAAATTAAATAAATAAAAATAACTGATAAATTTAAAAGAAGATTGGTCAAGAAGGATAAAAAAAACGTACCAAATTCATCATTTACAAATTTGGGCATAATACGCATAAAAAATTAAATTTTTTTTAAAGATAGTTGTTTGATCTATCCAAATCGATTTTTTAAATTAAACCATTTGTATAAAATAAACTGATTTTTTTTAAACCAAATAATAATATATGTCAGCCATTCAAAAACAACTTCATGTAAAGTCGACTGTAAGTAAATTTCCATCGTTACAAAATAATTGAAAGTGTTATTAGTAAGATAATAAGAGTGAAAAATAAATTAAAATATTAATTATATACATTTACTTGCTAGATTCGTAAAGAGGCCTGCTATACATAGAAGCATTTTTAGTTTACAAGCTATACAAGTTGTCTTAAGTCTAAGAAAAAAATACGCGCACCACTCCTTTAAATTGAGCGTCCAACGCACGCGCCTTGCAACACGTTCATTATGCCGCACTCTTCCTCTTCTTCCTCAATTAAAACGTAAATAGTCAAGATTCAAGCGACATTCGAAACAAACTACAATTCTGGGAAGAGTAGAAGAAATCAAGAAGAAAAGATACAAATCTCCATAAAAAATCACCAGAAATAATGAAGAAATATTATTCCAGGTACTATTTTACTGTTCTTCTAGGTTTTTTCTAAATTGTCTCTGCCATGTGCCTCATCCTTAATCAGCAAAACATTAAAAGATTTCAAGAAGAAATATACTGTCTCTCCTTTGATATTGGGTGTATTTCTGTAATCGTTTGGTTTATTTCTGTAATTCTTTGGGTGTATTTCTCTAATCTTTGGGTCTGTAATTGTTTGAGTGTATTTCTGAAGTTCCATTATCTTCAAAACAATTTTAAATCTTGATTTCAGAAACCATGAAAATCGAAAAAAATAGAAGGAGATCGAAGCAAAGAGAGAACGTACGAAGGAGATCGAACAAATTTGATAAGAAATTCGAAAAAGGAAATGAAATCTTTTGAAAAATGGAAGTTATATATTCACGCGTTAATTGATTTAGATTGATTTAAAAGTATGTTAAAGAGGCTCGTAATATAAGCAGTGCGTTTATGGAATTCGTTCCCTTCAAACTTGTAAAGCTTGTAAGCGCAAAACACTTGTATATAGAAATTAATATATTAGTAAAATATTTTTTAACATCTGTAACTTCAATAAATTCTAATCATTTTCTTAATTTATGTCGTTATTTGAAACCATTTCTAGGCTTATCTAAAAATTTGTGAAAATTAAAGTTGATAAAGACGAAATAAATTAAATCATATACATGCGTCATTACATTATTAATTATATGCATAAGCTAATCAAGAAAACTGATCATGCTTACGCCAAAAAGCAGACTGCAGCACTATATGATTACCATATAATTAATCATTTGTAAACTTAAGATTCATGAACATGATATCCCTACGAGGATGTTAACAAAATTTATATGGATTATTTAACAATATAGCTTGAGAAGAAACAGGCATATCGTTAATTAGGTGATTGCTGATGAACATGGCAGCAAGTTAAACAATCATGTCTTGGTTATATATAGCAAAATCGATTAATTAGTGACATGTATACATAAATTAGAGCGTCAATAATCCTATTATATTATATATGTACAGTTGTACACTCCTCGCATCTTCAGTATCTTCGCCAAAATATTAAAGAAACTAATTAATACCCTAATGACAAGACACACAAGGATATAACATAATCATTGCATATGATTAATACACATACAAGCTCCTTGATTAAGAAAAATAATAAATTAATTTAATGGCTAAAAAAGATTAATTTTTTCGATATCAGATACTTTCTCTCCCTAAATAAAATCTTATTATATATATCTGTTTCGGATTCGGTCTTCGAATTCCTCCTCAAAACAGTCAACAAATTTAAATATTTGGGATTGGACTATTCACTGGACCCAAAACGAATCAATAATTTCTAATATTTCAGTCCAACATTTAAATTTAAATATCTCATTTATCTTAATTAGATAAGATAAGATAACTAGTACCGACTATATAAAGAGGAGTCAGAAATTCTAAGTATGTTACTAGCTCATTCCACATACTTTATACTTCTCAGATCCATTTTGACTTGAGCATTGTTGGAGTGTCTTTGCAGATACCACATTCTGCCGCTCTAATCAGACCATCCGACAACCACTTTGACTCGTAAATTCTTAATCTATCTCACTATTCGTATCAGACACATCTAGTACAATTTCAATAAAATTTGATAAATCTCAAAACTATTATTTGCTAATCAATACTCAAACTAAGAGAAGAGATTAATTATTGTTTTCTATTTTAAATATTTTTATTTTATTGACGAAAATTTGTCAATTCATTCAACTAAAAATAGGACATTCTAATACATAAGTTAATTTATGTATGTATATTGTGACCATAACAATTTTTTCCCCTTCTCTTAAGTTTTCATGTCCCCTTTATTGCAGTTCTTCTTTTTTATTTGAGGAAATAGTTGGCTCCATTATTTTTTTTTACTATATCTTCTATATACTAAAACTAATTCGTTATTAATTTGAGTTACATTTAAAGAGTTATTTTATTAACGAGATTTTATGACTTTTTAACTTAGAAACTTTGAAAATCCAATATTCATTTTTTGGGCTTCCATAACTTTAGTTTTACTTTTTCATTAGCTAAGAATCTTAAACTTAGTTTGAAACAATTTTGTTCTCATCTTTAGATAAAGTAATCTTCTAACGAACTATAACTCAAATGACATAATTTCTTTCTACTTAAAAGTTTTGGATTCAAGTCCCACCCGTTACAATTGGTCGATAATTATTGCTGCAACGTGTGATAAATGTGTGAAGAGTATGTAGGTGTGTTATGTACCAAAAAAAAAACAAAGTGATTTAAACTTTTTCTTTTAAAATATCTTTTATTATTATATTTTATATCAGTAAAATTCACTCTAAACCTTTTTTTTTAATTCACCCGTAATTTTCAATACTTACTTTATGTTGTAATTAAAAGAAAATAACATCATTAAACCAAATTGCTTCCATTTTTCATATATTCAATGATTGACATGAGAAGGAAGGTGGTACGACAGAACTAAAAGTAACCTTCTTCAATTCGATTGTGTTTTATTCTATCTTCTCACAATTTGTCTTATTTACCAACTTTTGTCTAGTTTGTTGTATATATGTTTGCCCCTCATAGTCTTTTACACGCTTAGATAATTTGGGAGGATAGATAAGAGACATTAAATTTCGGTGGTTATGTGCACATACATTAATGTATATAGCTCAAAGATTATGGTATGGGAAACTACAAGCTAGAGGGTACGAACTGGCCACACATTATGGTTTAATTTGTTTGCGGTTCCATTATCACTTCATAAACATATAAATAATTAAGCATTAAAGTTTGACTATTATATAGGTTAGGTGAATTATGAACATGGCTTCTCTCTGGCCACACATTGAAGTATTGAACTATATATTATTGAACTATATATTGAAATGTTCAGCTGCCAAACCCAACAACACCATAGAGAGTTCAATTTCAGCAATTTACATTTTACTGATTTTAGCATAATTAAATAACACCACCATTTTTAATATGCGAGATAATCCGTACATAAAGTAGTCCAATTCATATATAGATAGGATTTAAAACCCAAAAAAAAAAAAAAAAAAACAAAAAACACTGATGTGAATATAATATAATAATGTAATAATATAAATTGGGATTTTCTAGTTTAACGTATAAAACTTTAATTTTCATCCCATTTTTCGGTGTACATGTCTTATATAATGCGTTAATGACTGCTTTCTGTTTCTTTACAATTTTGAAATTCTCTCTGTTTCTTTTATTTGGATAGTGTACGTCTTCCAAAAATTCGGCATGTATTTTAGGTACATCCATCTAAATCTTCACCAAATTTATCATCTATTATATACTATAGATATGGGATTTAAACACAGGAGCAAGGTATATTATTTAATTTTAATTCTTATATCTTTTAAACTAAGACTTACTTAAACATGAAAGTCTTTTGAGTAAATGCCCATTCTAATTCCTGATCATTTGGATTATGGACAAAGCACACTCCCTAAATTTGAAATTAACAAACTGACCCTCAATCTCTATTGGAAGTATCCATTACCCCTGCAACCGAAAGACAAAGGGTGGGTTGTTGACGTGTCAGTGACTAGTCTACGTGTATATTGTACGTCCAATTTCGAAACTTATCAACCCCTGCAGAGTAGTCAAAACAGTGTCATGTGATTTAGGGTGTGTTTCCACAAAAATCCTTGTTCTTCTCCTTCAAATTACAAGTTGCCCTAACAGGCTAACACATTTAAAACTCTTTGTACGCATTCCCTCCAAAAACTCTCTGCAACGTTGACAACGTGTGACAGTAGGCTTGTGATCAGAGTGTCTGTCGATGATGATTACACGGCGAGGTAATTTTGCTGCAACGGTGAGTGATGGTTCCTCTTCTACTTGTTTTTTTTCTTTTTTTTTTTAATTTTACAGTTATTCAAGGACGTAGTTCACTTGGGTTTCAAATAATAGCAGTTTATAGATGCATGATGTAAGTATTTGCATGTAATATATTGTGGTTCGTTGGTGAACAAATTTTTCACATGGAGCATTGGGGACTAGGGCAAATATAGAGTTGGTAGTGGGTTAAAATATGATCTTGATTTCTGTTTAATAGTTAGTGAAATGCGTACGTCTTTGATTGTAAAATGTGTTTGAAAACATCATGTGAGTTTTTTTATTGAAAAGATTTTACAAAATTGTTAATAAGCATTGTTAATGTGATGCAGATGTCTATTTTTGTTGTACCTGTGTTTCATCATGGTGGCCAATTTGTGAGAGATGTGAGTGGAGTACTAAGCTACATACGTGAGAAGGTGCATAAGTTTTCGCCCATGGATGTAGATTTTGTGAACAAGAAGGACTTAGAAGAATTGTTTAAAGGGTTGGGATATCTAGAGTACAAAACAGTGTATTGGTTGGATCCAACAGTTAGAGTGATGGAGTTTGAATTGCATATACTGAAAGGTGATAAGGAGATTAATGAGATGTGTGAGTGCACCTTGAATAATGAAGGTTGTTCTGAATTCTTTCTCTTTCTTAAGCATCCAGTTTCACAACCAATAGAAGAACCTAAACTTGTGCCTGTGACAAAATCTTCTTTCTTCTTCTTCTTCTTCTTCTTCATATGATAGCTACGAGAGTGTTGAGGACGAGGCATATCACCTGATTATGAGAGTGAGAGCAACGAGTCTGAATCTTCAAGGGAGAAGAAGAAAAAAAAAGTTTGTGTCACAAAAAAAATTGTCACTGAAAAGCGTTGCAAAAAAAATCATCTAGAGGTATGTTGGAAAGAAGAGAACTAGACATGTCTTGAGTAGTAAAGCTGGAGTTGGGTCTGTGCCAAATTTTGGAGCCAGTGAAAGTGGAGTTGCTAGCGGGTTAGGTATAGGAGTTGGGCCTCATAATGCACAAAATGCTACCGAACTGGGTCAAGATGTAAGTGGGCTTGTAGGGGTTGATCCAATAGGTCCAACTAGTAGTAGTGAGTCTGAAGAGGACATCATGTATGACTATACATCTGAAAATATGCACACTCCTATTTCATCAGAGGATGAGAAGGGTTTAGTGGGTCCTGATTTGAATTAAGAGAATGACTATGGAGAGGTAAACTTTGAACTTGAAATGCAGTTTGCTACCATGAAAAGGTTTAAGATGGCTCTAAAGAATGTCTTTGTATGAGAAGACAGGGATTGTATGTATCTGAAGAATGAAAAAGAGAGTAAGGGCTAGATGTGCAAAGGCAACTTATCCCTGGTTGATTTATGTTGCCAGAAACTATGCAACCATGGCATACAAGGTGAAGACATTTCACAATGAACGCACATGTGGTAGGGATTACGGGAGTAACTTGGCTAATAGGAGTTAGGTTATAGATAAGTTGGTGAAGCGATTGGCAACTCAACCAAAATTTACTCTGAGGGAAGCATTAGAGTATCTGAAAGTTGATTACAATATGCAAGTACATCCAAAGATGATCAGTAGAGCCATGAAGGTTTCAAAGGAGACTGTGGTGGGTAATGAAAAGGCCTAGTTTGAAAAGCTTCGGGACTATTTAATGGAATTGCACTGGAGCAATTTAGGGAGCATTGCTGTCATGGATGTGAATCCACAACCACAAGGGCCACCGTTATTTGAGAGACTCTATGTTAGTTTAGATGCATGCAGAAAGGGTTTTAAATCTGGTTGTAGGCCCTTGATAGGCCTGGATGGATATCATCTTAAGGGATGCTACGGAGGCCAACTTCTTTGTGCTGTTGCACAAGATGCCAACAACCATTCATTTGTCGTTGCCTATGTTGTAGCAAAAGCTGAGAATATTGCTAACTAGATATGGTTCCTATCTCGACTTGAGAAGGACTTGGGTGATAACAAGTCCCATGGCTGAAACTTCATGTCCGATCAACAAAATGTGTCATTTGTCTTTGTTGTTTTCATTCAAATTTAGCTATAGTATAATGTCCTTGTTTATTCATTCAAATTTAGTTATAGTGTAATGTCCTTGTTTTTCTCAATCTTATTATTGTAGGAACTTGCTCGTGCTATAAAGGATGTAATGCCATTTGCTCATCACAGAAATTATGTACTGCACATCTATAAAAATTTTCAGCAGAAATGGAAGGACAAATAATTGAAGGGTCTTGTGTTCCAATGTTCAAGAAGCATAACACACATGTAATTCAAAGAGAACATGGAGAAGTTTAAGAGTGTCAACAATGTAGCTTGGGCATATCTTAATGCAATTAAACCTACTGTATGGTGTAGGGCTTATTTCAGCCACTTTCCAAAGAATGACATCACCACCAATAATATGTGTGAATTATGGAACTCGATAATAGTTGCTATTAGAGAAAAGCCAATCCTAACCATGTGCGAGAAGATTAGATGTACAATTATGAAGAAGATGGCAAACCATAAAAGGATCTTAGGGAGGCACACTGGGAGACTAGCACCTGCATAACAAAAGAGATTTGACTATTTCATAAAGCTTAGAAGCTGCAAGTGGAATGCGCAGTGGTGTGGGGATGATGCCAAGGTCTTATTTGAGATCACAAGGGAAAAACACAAGCTAAGAGTAAACCTGCAACAACATGCACATGCAACATGTAGCAGCTCATAGGTGCTTACAAAGTTAAATTGTGTTATTATTTGTAGTAGCTATACCCCACTTAACTTGATTTTGATTTTGATTTTTTGTTGGTTGTTACTGATTACTAAGTTTAAATTGTATTAATATTATTTGTAGTAGATTAGTGTTGGTTGTTGCTGATTACTAAGTTTAAATTGTGTTAATATTATTTGCAGTAACTGTACCTCACTTAATTTAATTTTGATTTTGATTTTGATTTTGATTTTTGTTGGTTGTTGCAAGTTACTAAGTTTAAATTTTGTTGATATTATGTGCAGTAGCTATATCTCACTTACTTTGATTTTGATTTTTGTTGGTTGTTGCTGGTAATTATTCAATGCAGGGATCCCTTGTATGCATGCTGTTGCTGTCATATCAAGATTAAGAGTGAGAGATGCTGAAAATTTTGTGAGTCCCTTTCTAACAATGGATGCAATAAGGATGACTTACAATGAGTGTGTTAAGCCAGTCAAAAGTAAAGAATATTAGAAACTCACTAATGCTCTAAAGTCTGACCCTCTTAGAATTGTGAGACCAACTGGACGTCCTAAGAAACGCAAAACTGAAGCACCTCAATCACTCCCGCTAGTTAGTGCTCATAAGGTGAGAAGAATTTTTCAGCTCACTTGTAACAAATGCAGAGAGAAGGGACACTACTATAAAACGTGTAAGGGAGCACCAAGTAGACCAAACTGGCAGCCTAAGAAGAAAAAGACTAAATTTGTCACCAATGAGTTGGTAATGCACAATGGTACTGAGGCTCTCCCATTAGCTGTTGCAGACCTGAATGCTCAAGAACAGGTACATGTGTGTATCTGTTAACAACTATTTGGATTTATGAGTCCTATTATAAAAATTGTTTGATGTCGATTTGGACTGATTATAACTTAGTTAGGATTTATGTGTGCTAAATATTAATTGTTAGAAATTGATTTGGTCTAAACTAGAAATAGTTAGGCATTATAGTGTAAAACACAATCAAATATTTGTTGACCATTGTAATTCTGTAGTAGACTACAATCAGCATTGGGCCCAATAACTAGAGTGTGGAAGGGATTCAGGCTTCTATAAAGACATAGTGGTAAGGCTCTTTGCATTACGTGCATGAAATTTGTTAGGGTTGAGTAATTAGTTAACCTTAGTCATCAATTACAGAACAAGGCAAGAAAGAACAAGAAAAAAATGGCAAAGAGATCCAATGTTGAGTCTAATAGGTTAATATCTCACAATAAGCTCTACAGACACAAGTGACACTATATATCTTTGTGTGTCACGAAAAAAAAAAAGCTTATTTCATACCAAATTCATATGTCCGTAATTCTTATAGTACATGCATTTTATTCTGATTGTTGTTTTCTTGTTTTGTTTGGCCAAAAGCCCATGAATGCACAAGTTAGTGAAAAGCTTCGAACGCTTTCTCTTTAGCAGTAGTTCCAAACACCCTAAACCCAGTTGAAATATTTAATATTACAATACTATCAGTGCCAATTTCTATTTCAAACAAGGCCTGCACAATCTAAGTTTAGGCCCAAACAAAAGATTTTTGGGCCCCCTGCTCAAATTCCACGGGATGTTGCTAACAACCCTCCCGAAACAACCTCACAACCTGGTGAAAGAGCACTTAACTCACATGGGCCACCAACAAACAATCCTAAAACAATTTTAAGTGAGACTATGGCAGTAGATAGTATTATAACTACCTCAAGGATGTTTAAGTTTATTCCCATTCCTCTGTCCAAAAAAAAAGTTTATTCCAATTTTAGACACTTTTAAGGGAAAGAAGAATTACGGATGTTGTTGGGCTCAAGATCTTAATTTGTCTTTGAGTTAATATGTTACATTTTGAAAGTTATTTGTCTTTTACATCGTATGTAATATTTTGGTTTATGCTTAATGGTTATTATTAGGATACAATCACAATGGTTTGGTTTACCATTGGCAAATACTCTATGTTTGGCTACAGACCAGATTGCCTTTCTTTTGGTGAAACTGAAACACACTTGCTGTGTTATTTTGATATTTCTATATAATTTGCAATCTTTAATGTCAAATGCAATTTCTTGTAATTATTGTTTTCTCATATATGCATTACAATGTAGTTAGTCAACAATAAATAACTACATTATCACAACTTTTAAACTAAACACAAGTCTTTCATTCATCAAAATTAAACTTAGTCATTGTAATTACAAAAGCCATTACTCATATATTTATTAATGCTATAGTAATTTCAATTATAAATTATAATATAATATCTCAACCATACAAAGCACTAAAGAGGAAAGATCATGAAAATATCACTGTAATTCTAAGCAGCAGTGTTAAAATGATTTTGCATTTACTATTGTTTGAAGCTATGTTTAATGTCCTTCTTTGTCCCATCGACATCTGCAGCAATACTATTCTTTATTTCATAATCTTCATCTGTTGTATCAGTTTATTGGAACTTGAAACATCTATAAAATTTTTGCCATCAAAATATGTCACATATTTGTCCAACCACGCCAACAAATTGTAGTGAGGAGCTTTTGTCTGAAAAAAAAATTCCTTGAGAATGTGAAAAGAAAACAACTCACTTATTTCAGCAACATCGGCAACCAATTACCTTAAAATAGAAACTCCTACAAAAAGCCTGCTTGGGGATGTCCTTGGTAAAAGACTCAAACAATATGGCATACGTTCCACAATTACAAGTAGGTGCTGTGAATTTCTTCTTCTTTTCAGTGGTCGCTCTTCTAAAGCTCCCAGTAGAATCCATCATCGCACTTAGATTCTCGTTATGTCTTTGGTGTTCCATTTAAACTTTGCTTCGTGATGAAGACCCTATGTATTCACCAGCCATGAAATGAAGAACTCAATATGCCCACATGACTACAAAGAACAAAAACTCTAATAACTTAAATGTTGACATTTCTAAACCTGAACCACACAATGTCGTTTTGGCTACTCTGCAGGGGTTGATAAGTCCCGAAATTAGATGCACAATATACACGTGAACTAGTCACTAACATATCAACAATCCACTCTTTGTCTTCTGGTTCTAGGGGTCGCGATGGATATTTTCAATAGAAGTTGAGGACTAATTTGTTAATTTCAAATTCTGAGAGTACACTTTATCTATAATCCAAATGATTAGGAATCAAAATTAATATTTACTCAAGTCTTTTGTAAGTATTTCAAACCAATTCTACGATAATAATTCTGTAAATATTTTTGTTTTTCTTATAAAAAGCTCACCTAAATAATCCTGGCAATTAATTTAAATACTAAAGCTAGTTTTGAATCTATTATTAAGAATTAGCTTAAATGGAATTAATTTGATCAAAATTTCTCTAAATATCAAATTACTAATTAAGAATCAAATTAAAATATTTATGTCGCAACCAATCTTATTACAAAAATATTATTTGTATATTAAATTAATTACTAAAATTAATAACTAATGTATTTATATATAAATATATATGTAATTTAATTTATTTTTAATATTTATTTATATTTTAATATATATTTTAGGATAACGCTAGGGAAACAATGGAATATGTGTACAATGGCTACAATGAATCCTTTAAAAGGCCCAATTTAGTTTAACAAAGTAAATTAACCATTACATAATTAAAGCACTAATATAAGCATGAAAAATATTAAAATAAAAGGCAGGAAGCATGTCATCATGTAACTAAAAAAATATTGCTTTTAAACATACTATTACATGATTAAAACACTAGGCTAAACATTCCATGGTTAGCATGGTGCAAATATAACTAGCATTCACTTCAATACAGTAAACAACTTCACCCACTGTATCACCCTATGGTTATGTATTTTAAATGCTTGCATGATCATAACCTAGAGATAATATACGCACACCATCGTTTAAAAATGCATTAATATAAGCATACCAAAAAATTAAATTATGCTATCCCATCATCCATATAAGCACGTAATTCCATAATAGAATGTTTAGCAAATAAAGATGCCATTTAACATGAAGAGAGCATACATTCATATAGAAAAACACGTACAAAAATATGCTTCCTGGATGTAATCATATAAGCATGTAATAATTTCATCTAATCCTCAGTGCATGTAATGATACCATTAAATATAAAACACCCATAAATTTATTTGCATCTCAACTGACTGATTACAATTGCATGTTTCAATAACAATACAATTAAAATACTCCTTTACATTGTGACTAAACCTAAAAACTAAACGCACGATAAACATCCATGGCAGGATTTGATGATCCAAATTGCTCACCTTGCTTAGCTCGTCAGAGGCTACACACTCTAGAGGTTCTACTATATCGACCTCCATTAATGAATTTCGGCTAGGTGATGTGCATAAAGGAGGATCTTCGCTTGAAACACGTCCTTCTTGCGATGCTGCCATTCTGAAGTCTTCAAAACCGGCTGCGCTGTGTGCGGAAGAGAGTGCGGCACTGGTTGGTTAGTCGTTGTTGGCGGTGCAATGTTCGATCGGAGCTGAAGGCTAAAACCGATCAACAGGACGCAGACACGGGTAATTGACTACTGTAGAAGGTGGAGATTAGCGCATGGAGCAGCGGTGTAATCCAGGAGGAAATGCCGTCAGGAAGATTCTAATTTAACCTAAATATTTGATTTCAAATTTCAAATTATTAATAATATAAAATTAATTAATAACCTATTATTTATTTTTAATTTCAATTACACCCCATTATATGCGTTGTACAATAAATATATTGTTTTTTCATATTTTTTCTATATTTTATATTAATGATTAATTTTAGTGGCCGATATTAATGTAAGTGTAGCATAGTGGATCCGGTCTTGTTGGCGCCGCTACTCGCAATTGACTTAGTTTTCCTTATTAATTAGTCCATAAATTTCCTTCTGAAAGTACGTGCAAAAAGACAAACTAAATAAAGAAAGAAAGAAAAAAAAAGGAAGGAGGAATCGTGGGTGAATGTCCTTTAAATCTTTAAATCTTTAATCACTTTTAAAAATAATGAAGATGCTCTGTCCTTCTTCCATGCATCGATGGAAGCTGTCTTCGGTTGGTAATGCATCATAATCCAATATAATTATAAAGTCATCCTACTATGCTAATTCAATTCCTACATATATAAAGAATATAGATAACCACCCATATATAGGGATAGATGGTCAACTTCAACAACAAAAGCTAAAACTTTTCGATCTTTTTTTTTTTTTTTTTTCCTTCTTCTTTTTTTTTTTTATTCTTTACTACTCTTTATACTTTAATTCTTTTTAATTTTGATTGGTATCTAAATCTTATGGTCAATAATCAGCTAATTCAATATGAAATTTGTGATCGTCATTCCTCTCATTATTTTTTTTCTAATGGAACTGATTTTTTTAATTAAATTTTAATAATCAAGTCAACAATATCTTTTTTACTTTCTTTCTTTTTTATTGGCTGATTTTTTTAAAATTTTTCTTAGACTATATTTTATTACCTTTTTCAAAATTTAAAATCCAAACAAAAAAGTCAATATTAATCTGAGTGATAAGCAATTCGAATTAGCTTAAGTAAGATTCAAATTCAAAACTTAGTGTATGTAAGTATTTCTGTTAAAAGAGTCACTTAATATCAGGGGTCGAATCCCGTTTTGTGCATGCGACCCATTGGTCAGCAACAAATTTTTAAATGGAGTTCAGTACCGTAACAGATTAATCTTTGACATACTGAATTAGAAAATACCGTAAAAAAAAAAAAAAAAACTCACCTAATACAATTAAGTGTGTGATGTCAAGTGTATGTAACTATCTTTATTAGGAGACTCACCTACCATAACTAGATGTGCAATCTAGGTTGGATTTCGAATTAGTCGGAGGAAAGTTCTAAATATTGGATGAACAATTAAAAAAAATCTAGACCTAAAAAAATTTTTAACAAAATCTTATCTCCCTAGGCTACCTCAATGTTAGTCCATATATAATTTTTCGTTTCTTTTAAAATATATAATTCTTTTTAAAACTTTTCTTTTTCTATTTTTTTAATTTTGATTTCTGAACTTTTGTTTGTCAATTACTGTTAATTAGAAATAGAAAGTTCATTAAAAGGATAATTGGAAAAAAGCAACAATAACAAGTTAACAACACCATCTTTAGTTAATGGATGGTGGCGCCTTGGCCATTATTGGCTACGCTCCTTCCAAACAATTAGCCCTTCATATGAAAAGAAACTGTTTTAAATATTTGTGTTAGTTTTTTAAATTAAAGTATTCAAAACTTTAGCAGAAAGTTTGAGAGTTTGAGTTTCAAAATTTTACTAATTGAACGAAAATTCTTTTCCTCTATTTATACAATAAACCTTCAAGGTTGTGCTTATAATCTGTTAAAGAAAAATTCAAAGTGATTAATAATTTATTTTTATCTTACATTTCAATCAATGTTAACCAATAATTTTTCTTTTTCTAACAGTAAAATTAGTCTTCTAACATTTTTTATTTAGTAAACGACTATGTTTGAGGCTCATCATTAAACCATTTTTTACTAAGAAACGAATGCTGCATTTTTTATTAATTAAATAAATCTTAACTTTTTATGTGTTGTAATTTATATTAGTGGTTCAAATTTAAAAGGATAATCTACTAATTAGTTTGACCACTTTTTTAGTAAGATTATAAAAAAAAAAAAACTCAATCTATTCATGAATGTTAAGGACTAATACTTTTAGTGTAAAAGTAAAAAGTTGACTAATGTTAATAATTCAAATATAAGGTGTAAATAAAAAATATTAATAATTTAATATTTCTCTTTGTTTATTACTTCCAACAAGAAGTCATTTTCAAAAAAAAATTATATTCCCTATTCTTTTCGAAATGCATTATTATATTATAAATTTATTTTTCATCTAATTATTCGATTTGACCCATGCATATCATTTTCTACATTGTTTAAAACTCGAGGGAAATTCTTTTTAAGTTTTCAGAATTTGAAACAACTCAAAGAAGGCTCAATTTGATTTAGATGCAGCATTGATTTAAATCATATTGATAATGACGTAAGTCACAACATAACATGACTAAGTCATTTAACTAAGGGCCCCTTCCTAAACACTATTCAATGAAAAGCATGCCCAAACTTATTGACATTCAAAAATTTTATTTTACGATTAATAACTTTTCATTTAATAATAATATAAACAAACATTCAAAATTCGTATTAATATTTCCCATCATACAACATAATTACATAATTAATTAGTTTAATAAAAAATTAATTATTTTACATCTTTATAATCTAATTTTGACAACAGGTTGACACCTCACCTTTTTATAAATTAAATATATAATAATAATAAATAAAATTAATTAAGATGATAAACAGATTATTTTTTAATAAATAATAAAAGTGAAATATATTTTTTATGAATTATGTATGATAAATGACATTTTAAAAAAATTATGTACTAAATCTCTTATATTCTCGTTATATATTTTATAGATTACTTAATAATTATTTAAGCATTTAATAAAAAATTAAAATTAATTTAAATAATAATAATAATAAATTTTATTACCTAGATAAATAAAAATATAAAATGTGTTATTATTTTAATTAATTTTTAAATAATTTTTTAATTCAATTTATATTTGAGAATTAATTATCAAAATACATGTTTAATACAATTTTTTTAATTTATTAATAAATATTAAAGTTGAGTAGAAAAAAATTAAAGGGTATAAACTTTAGCTAAATAAATTTATTAATTAGATAATTCTACAATCATATTTCATTTTTATTAGACTTTTAGATATAAATTAGAATTTAATTTTGATATACTGATAGTATAAAATATTTTATATAATTATCTAATTATGTTTATTCTTTTAGATGATCATTTACAGAATGTAATTAATATAAAAATAGTTATTTTTTATGATATGATGTTACGTAATTAAATATACATATAAAACTAATTTATACTAATATTATATTAAAAGTTAATTTAAATATTTTAAGACAAAATTTAATAGATATTTTTTAACATAAAAATAAATATAATTTTTAATAGACATATATATGTTTACATTTTTTCAAAATGCTAGTAGAGGCACTTGCCCCCACAAGCTGCCACATAAATGATAAATCCGTCCCTGTATCATACAGACCAATAATCTCATGATAACAGTGTTAATTACCCACTTATTATTGCGCCATCTAAGGAATCTATTGTGTTGATAAAGTGCTCTAAGGGCCATAAAACGCACTATAACTTAAGTGGTTTTTTTTTCACCATATTTTTTTATTTCATAAACTAAAGATTAATTTATTGTAGATTAAATTTTTTTTAAAAAAATTATTATTAATTAATAAATTATTACATATACAAAATAAAAATTAAATTCTCTGAAATTTATTTCAACAAATAAGTAAAATAAGCACTCAACTCATTAAAGTTGGTTATATTACAACTGAGTTGATTTGCTTAAAGTTTAAGGAAGTTGAATTTGTTAGATTACACTATAATGCCTCTATTTCTGAATCAATTTTCTCCAAATATGATTACTAGTTACTACTTACTAGGTACTACTGTGATTGGAAAAACATCAAAGTATGTTGCCCCAAATTCTAAGCTATGAAAAAATTTCCTTGATCACTCACTATCCTACGAGTCTCTCTGGAAGATATTTACAAACAGGGGATACTGATTAGGGAAACAATTTTTGCAATATGGGTTGGAATATTCATTCCCTATGGGAAGAAAATATATTAACATATTTATGAAATTTTAAATTAGGCTAAATTAAATTTTATTAATAAAATTTAAATGCCATAGTATTTATTAAAAAATCACAAAGTTTTTCCGTGGAATTAAAAATCCATTGTTTCCTTGTGATGAAACAACACAAATTTATACATCACTCTCACTTAGCCTCACCTATCATCTATTGCCCTTAAATCTCAATCCCCTAACAAACATTATAGATTTACACTCATAATCTCTCTCTGTACACATTAACCACCTTTTCTTTATTTGAAGGTGAAAAAGAAACCTTAACAAAAATATCATTAATCCCCCTCCTCCCCTTCCCTAACTAAAAATAACAAAATAAACCATATTAATTATAATGAATTAATTTCTACAACATAACACGTGCAATTTGAGTGTAGCCCCTTTCATCATCTGTATGCTGACTTGCTTTGATTTGTTCAGCACATCTCAGTGTTCTTTCGATGTGGTACCCTCCTCCAATGCTAACTTCTCTCTCTAAATGGCAACAATAGCTCTCAAACACACTCACATTCACATGCAATTTGAACCCCATCAAGAACAAGAACTCTACCTCCAATTTATTCAATTCATTTGTTGTCAATCCACCCACTCTTGCAAAATATGAATTCCTATAGTTCCTGTTCAAAATCAACAATAAATTTAGTTAATTAATTAATTAATAATCATACTAATTGGGAAGCAGGAAAAGGAAAAATTTTACACATTATGTATTTGTCATACATCATATTCATTAACAACAACATTCCCCAAAAAAACTTGGCCACCTAATTAAACTGTCCATTTCCTTAGTAGTTAAACAAGTATTGTCAATGATTGAGACTGGAAATAAAACAAACTTCTTGTCTCAAATCAACAAATCCTTTACCAAATAATTAATTATTATCATTAATAAAAAATTAAATTTAATAAACATCATCCAACACTACTTTTCAGCAAAAAAAATCTCGTATTGCCTGAAATTTAATTTGACTTTTTTCTACTCCTGAATAGAAAAGAATCAGCTTAAATTTATACTTTAAATCAATACAATATTATTAATGTTTTCAAAATTTATATAGATAAATAAAACATAAAAAAAATTTTAACTGCACCTAAAATATTAATATTTTAATAGTTTTAACCGTCGATCTCAATTATAAAATATATATATATAATATATTCCTGAAATACCGATGTTACAAATACATTTCAAAAATTTCCTTAAACATATAGTGGGAGAAGAAGAAGATGAAAATACTTACATGTCCTCCACATACTTGGAAGCCATCATGATAGTTGTTATGAGGAGCCTATGAACATTCCTTGCATTGATCCTAAAGCTAGGGTTGTTCTGACAAAATCTATCAATATAAACATATGCAACAACATAAACAGAGGGTCCTGCCCTTGTGTACCTAAAGATCCTCTCCAAATAGGATTGGATTGTCATGTCAGGGATCTCTCTGCAATCAAATATGTTTGTGTTCTTCGATTTCGACGACAAAATAAAAGTCGAAGAAGAAGGAGGAGACGCATAAGAAGAAGAACTGCCATAGTTCTTCACAATTCTTTGTGTCCTTGCCATGCTTCTCTCAATGAGTGAAGCAAGAACATTGATCACTAATGGGGTGTTGGAATCTTCTTGGTATGAATAAGAGTACAAGTCATAGCGCAATTTCCTTGGTGAAATTATCAAAGAAGAAGAAGAAGAATAAGCCATTGAGAGAAAGAAGGAAGAAATTAAATAAAAGAGATGTTCCTTTTTTTTTCTTGTAGAAGAAGAAGAAGAATTTGAAAGGGATTGGTGTAAAGCTTGTTGTTTGTGTTGTTAAGAAATAAGGACTAATAATAAGTAATAATGTGAATGAGAAGGTTTAAGAATTGGGGTTTTATATACTAAAGAGAGTGATGAAGAAAGAACTTTGGGGATTGGGATTTGGAGAGAGTGAATAAAGAAATGGAAAAAATTAAAAATAAAAAATTAATAGCAATTTGGTTTATGTGACTTTTGGAATTTTTTGGATGGTGGGTGGAAGCTTGATAAGTAAAAAAAAAATTAAAATTAAATATATAAAGAATGAGAGATGAAAAATTTATAATAAGATATGAGTGCCTCCAGTTTGTGATGGCAAAGTACAAACATCTCCAGCTAAGCTTTCTCTAAAAAATGCATAAAATAATAATGAGGCATTTTGTTTTTTATTTTATTTTATTTTGTATTTTTTTTCATATAAATTTAGCAATGTGGCATTCTTTCTGTGTTTCGATGAAATTGCTTTCCCCGCCGACAGTATGGTGAAGGGTATTAATGGAAAAGTGGGAAATAGAAGAGATTAGAGATAAATGCACATACATAGTTGGTAGGTTATTGGGTGGGTGCTTGGGCCTACAAAATTAAAGAACTTTCAAATCGTATCACAATATTTAATTTTCTTTTGCAAATTATTGCATAAATATCTCAACAAATAACCTAAAGCTACTTGGGAGATTTTACATAACTATTAAACAGACTCACTTTATTCGAGTCAAATTAATTGAAATTTATTAGACATTGAAAATTGATGATTTATAACAAAATAAAAATATGCATTTAGTAAAAAAAAATATTAAAGCTTCAATAATATCTCTAGCTAAAAAACTAAAAAATAAATAAATATGTATTTTATAAAAACAAAACAAATTATTTAAGCATGAATTTTAAAATAAGATCTCATATTTAATTTTGTTTCTTATGGATGAAAAAAAAATTGCTAAGATAACTATAATACATCTCGACTCAAATAAAATTACATGTATATGCCTGTTGAGATACGGTTCATTGGCAATTTAAAGAATTTATATGCAGATAAACTTTTGATAATTTTCATTACGAAATTTTATAGGTTTTCTAAAAATATTTAACTATTAAATAGATATTTTAAGAACTACTAATATTAGACATATTTGATCTATTGTAATCTTCTATCAATTTTATGATAATTTTGCACATATATTTTTAGATAAATTTTAAGCTATTTATTATTTAATGTTTAATTTTTGTTTTTTTTATAACAAATTTAAAATATTAATTTTTATTTTTTTAATAAATTAGCTATAATTTTTTAGGCATCACAGCCATTACTATATTCTTATATGATATGTCTATTTTGTGACATGATACATGTGCATAACATGCTTGCATTTGTTACAGAATTGACTTAGATACTAACTCAAGAGCATAATGTATCTAACGTTATTAATAATATTAATACTGAAAAATATATTTATTAGTAGACGAAAAATATTAGGTAAACAGATTATTTCTTTTGTTTTTTAAATTTAGTTAAAATTTTCTTTTTCTTCTTTATATGTATTTTTTCCTTTTTTCTTTAAATAGTTTTTATTATGTCAATAAATTATTAGATTAATTTAATCAAATTTAATTATAAAAATAATTTGATTATGTAGCATCATCAATCCTTAATAATTTGAAAACAAAAAAATATATTTATTTATTTTTTAAAATTAAGAGTGAGACTTAAATTCAAAACTTTTAAGTAATAATAAAAAGATTATACCATTTGAATTATAATTTGTTAAAAAAAATACATTTATCAAGATACTAATAAGATTAAAAAAAAATTTGTAAATTAATGATCTAATAATATCAGCTTGGGTAATATAATAGAATTACACAATGCATGATATAAGTATTTGAGTGTTGACTGTTGCTTTGGAGATTTGTGCAAATCACAAGTCCCAATGGGAGTGTGAGTACTGAAGTAGTACTGGTACAGCTCTTAACTCTATAACAAGAGTGTTGATGATGATAAGATACTAACACACACGTGCAATGCCCTTCCTTCATAACCTAAGATCCACGTGCACTTTCTTTGTACTCTTCTTTGTTGTTTCCTCTTGCCTTCCTTCCTCCGTTGAAAACCCTAGAGGATTCTAGTTTCTATGTATTAAGTTATTGTTTGTTGCATGGAAGAAGATGTACAACTTAACCTTGATATATTTTAATTAAGAATTGGAATTAATTAATGGAATTGAACCCCATAAGAAAGTTCTAACTAGCTAGTAACTAATGAGAGGGATTGGAAATTGACTCAATTTTAAGGTTTTAATTCTTGCAATATAATAATATGAAATCTCTCTAGTATATTAATTAATGATCAGGAACACCCATAATTAAGCTTTAGGTAGCTAGGTATAGCAAAAAAATGGACAGGTTGATTTGAACAATATTTTTGAAAGTATAAAACATTTTGTTGAAAGTATAATGAGTAATTTTGGTAATTTATTGATTTACATTTCAATACATGACAAGAAAAACTAATTAACTACGGTAATAAATTTTTAGTAATAGATTGTAGTTATTTTTTCTTTTACTTAATTTATATTTTGTGACAATTATGTATTTTTATCATTATTAATATATATTATAATAATAAATTATAAAATTTGTATAACCATTAAAAAAGTTATTTATTGGTAATTGTTATAAGTGTCACTAAAATTTTTTAAAAACAAAGTATAAAATAATTATGTATTAGCGATTATTTTTATTATCGCTAAAGATAAAATAAAGTGTGGCTAAAAAAATCACTAATGTACAAAACACATTTTTTGTTATTATTCATTTTTTATTTAGTTGACACTAAGAAAGAGTAGATATTCTCAAACAGATCACTCAAACCATATCTTCTTTTCTTTTTCAACTTTTAACACAACTATATTTAATATATAAATTAACTAAAAAATAATAATGTGTTAGAGTCCCTCCTAAAAAATCAGATACCCACCAGTTGCTAGTGCTAATCATAAGATTTGATGCAATAATCCAATAAAATCACATTTAAAAAATGAGCTGTAGAGAAAGGTGCGAAGCTACATTATTTTTCTTTAGGTAGCATGGGTTTGTACAAATTCTCATAGCCTTTTCATACAATTTGCAGCCTTATTGAAAATTAATATATAAAAGGATATATTGAAATTGAAATAATAATGATACTATTTGATAAAGTCTCTAATATATAAAATATATACAATGCTAGGTTTATATATAGTGATTTCATATCAAATTAGCATGGTTTAAATCTAATCATGTCCAATTACTTAGTTTAATTATAAGGCGTTACAGATCAACCCATCATGAATTTGATTCGATGTAGATATAGTGCCATGGAATGAATTAGAGCATTATAAAAAAAAAGGAATATATACAAAACAGAGGATTTTAATTATTAATAATGTTTAACAATTATTAAGCATTAACTTTGACCAATTGTGCTAATTTATATCCACTCTCTCAAAGAAAATCCTAGATAAGATATGCATCTATCGGATGTTGATGAAGCTAACATGCAAAGATCATAATTTGTTTTAATTAAGAAACATTCCATGAATATAAGATAGCACCCTTCCTTGATTGGCATTGCAACTAGAGCAATTAACATGGCAAGCAAAATAGAATAATTAATTATCTCTTTTTTTAAGAAAAAGGTTTATGGAAGTTATTTATAAAAGACAACAATTAGCTTGTGAAAAACATGTCTCTTATTTAGTTTGTTGTTGTGTTTAAAATGAAATATTTATTAACATCTGTTGGTTAACTGAGGGAAAATTCATCCATATTTAATAGTATTTTTGAGTTTTAGAAGTACAAAAAATATTAAAATAAAACAACTAAAATTAATCTTTCAAACAGAATATAATTAGTTAATTTTTTTAATAATGAGAAGTAACTAAAAATTTGAATACTTAAATATTTAAAACAGAGTGTCTACACGTATTGTTAACATTGCTGTGATTAGATAATCATAAAAATGTATGATTTCTAAAACGCATATAAAAAATGCTACGTGTAAAAAAAATTAATCATCAAATTATTATATATTTATGTATAAATATATATATATTATTTAATTAATTTTTAATATATATTTTATATAAATAGATAATTTGGTGGTTATTTTTAATGTAAATCGAATATGATTGAGTTCAAATATAAGAAGTTAACTTGGTTCGTTGTGGTCTATTTTTTGCTTTTTAGTATTTATAAAAATTTTAAAAATAATTCTACTGTTTAATTTATATAAATTTTATTTCAAACGTTTGAAATAAGTTTTAATTACTCTTATATATATGTTAATTCTATCTATTAATGATAATAGTTCAATTAAGGATAATTTTAAAATAAAAATCATATACCAAAGACAAAAATGATTATACATTTCGAATTAAAGACAATTTAAATCATATTAACATATATTAGTGCATAAGAAAATAAATTAAAATTTTTATTCCAAATATTATAGATAAAATTGATGATATAGTTAAATATTAGAAATATTTAAATTTTTTATAAATATTAAAAAAATACTTATTTAAAAAGATAGGCATGAATGTACCACTTATATTAAATCAATATGTATTAACTACACAAGAAGTTAAACTTGTTTATGGTGTATCGTTATGGGAAAAGTGAGCAATGGTCTTTTCATGAAATTGAGATCTGCAATGTCATTGGAAGCATGGTAGCATGGTACATTCTTATTTATAGCACGGTTAAAGAGAGAGGAATTAATGTTTATAGGGTACGGAAAAATTTTATTTATTTTATTGTATAAATAAAATTCATCTTTCATTGTATATATTTAGTATTTATTATTTTCTCTCCCTCTTTTTTTATATTTTATTAAAATTTTTGAAATAAATAAATAAAATTATTTCATAAAATACAAAAAATTTACTCCATAAAATATTAAAAAAGTGTATCATAGGATCCATATTAATTCCCATTATTGTTCGATTTTGTTCTATGATCTGATCTACTACCGAGGACCTAGGATCAAGTGTATTCCAATTATGCTTGCTAGGAAGATAAGAATACAGTAATAAATATATCTAATTCTTTTTTTTTTTTCTAAATTTAGATTTAATTTATCTTTATTATTTATAAGTGTCATATGATTTTTTCTTTAAATGAAATATTTTTTCTATAAGAAAAAATAAACACTCTTTATGTTAGCAACATCAGAGAGAAAACATGTTATGTAAAAAAGAAAAAAGAAAAAAAATCAAATTTCATTTTTAGATTAATACATTAATAATGTGTTTCATGACTACACACACATACACACACAATGTAAACATAATATTATTATTTAGATCGATCTCTTAGCACTAAATATTTTTTAATGACTATTTATATTTACGACAATAAGCAATTTTGACTCTTCTTTGAAGAAGACAATTTTTATTTTATAAAATTATGAATTTAATAGTTTTTCAAGAGAGTTATTTATTATTATTATTATTATTATTATTCTTTGTAATTTTTGTGGTTCAAATTAAGCTAACATATTCATAGTCGAATATAATAACTATCACTTTTAGCTGAATGTAAACAACTCGATGAACGAAGGAAGCAATTGAGAGGAAGTTATTATTCTTTGTAATTTTATAATCAAATAAGCAACCTACCTCGAACATGATCATTGAATTACTTTAATTTCCCAAGTTATGATATTACTTGTCTTCCTTTAATTGGAGGTAAAAGTATTAATTGTCCCATTAACCCTTTAAAGGACAAGGTAAAAAACATCCAATCCATTTCCAAATCCTTGTTGGGTCCTACAAATCAATAAAAATATATGAAAAAAAAAATCTCTCTCTTCCCTCTCTTTCTTCTTGCAAACAACAAAAGAAAGTTAAAGCAGCTAGTTGACTCAAATTAGAACACTTTGGACTATATGAACATGACTCAAAATATCAGGTATGTTCTTCAAATTTATTAAATGATCTAAAAGTTTAAGGGTACATATAAAGTACCCCAATATGAAAAAACGGTGAGAAATGGGCACCATTCCTTTGAAATAATAATTGAGACTTATGATTTCATTGTCTCCTACAAAAATCTATTAGTAATTCAGTATATCAACTTAACAAGTACAAAACTTAGGGAACCGACACACATAAAATTAAATTAATTATTATAAATCAATTGATGTAACAAAAGAACAAATTTGATGAAGATATGGAGGGGCATGAATCTGATTGTTAGATGGGTTATCAGGATTTTTGTGGCCACAAAATAAATGATAGCAGGCTTTAGTCCCATCCAATATCTATAAGTTTGTCCAATGAGACATAATCTTCAATCACTCATAGGAAACAATAGGGTTAATTGGAAGTATCTTACTGAAGCTTCCTAGTACCTGCTTGGCCTTATTGTTTTGGATTTGGAATATGATGGTAAATTACTACAAAATGTATTAAAGTAATATTCAGACCCTTATAAAAATAAATTTAAAACTGAAAACTATACAAATTTTAAAAAATAAGTATAATAAGGATTAAATATGAAAAGGGGCCTGCTACACATACAAGTAAAAAGGCCGTACAAGTTTTACAAGTTATCAGCCCAAACTTCATTAACACGCGCATTAACTCATTTTGAATGGAGCGTAACTACACGCGCCCCACTCAAACGGTTCCTCTTCTTCTTCTTCTTCTTCTTCTTCTTCTTCTCTTCTTCTTCTTCTTCGTCTTCGTCTTCTTCCTCTTCCTCTTCCTCTTCCTCTTCCTCCTCTTCTTCTTCTTCTTCTTCTTCTTCTTCTTCTTCTTCTTCTTCTTCTTCTTCGTTTTTTTTTTCGATTTTTATGGTTTCTGAAATTCTTCTTCTTCTTCTTGCTGCACGTTCTTCTTCCTCTTACTCTTCTTCTTCTCATTTTCTTTCGTTTCTGCACGTTCTTCTTCCTCATTTTCCCCTTCTTCTTCTTCTTCATTTACGTCTTTTCTCTCTGTTTTCTCGT
>NC_029773.3:84817283-84841103 GCF_000817695.3 Arachis duranensis | reverse complement strand
ATTACAGAAATACACCCAAACGATTACATAAAATACACCCAAGAGATTACAGAAATACACCCAAACGGTTACAGGAATTCACCCAAATGATTATAGAAATACACCCAAAAGATTACAGAAAATGCACCCAAAGGATTTAAGAAATACACCCAAAATCATGCATAATTCAGAACTCTTTCTCTTTCTCCTCCTCATCTTCTGCTACTTCTTCTTCTTCAAAAACGATTTCAGATCTTGATGTCAAAAAACAATAGAAATCGAGAATAACGAAAAAAGAAAACAGAGAGAAAAGCACGTAAATGAAGAAGGAGAAAGAGAAGACAAGAAACAAAAGAAAAGAAGAAGAAGAAGAGAAAGAGGAAGAAGAACGTGCAGCAAGAAGAAAAAGAAGGTGCAATGAAAACGTGACGTAACAGTATATGGAGGAACTAACGTCAACAAGGAAGAACAAACCAGTGAGAAAGGAGGAGAAAAGAACGATCAAAAAAGAAGGAGAAGAAGAAGGGATGTAGCACGTGTAAGGGATGTAGCACTTGCATCGAATTTCGGGGGTTAGAGTTTAATTGACTTGTAATACTTACAAACCCTAATCGCTTGTACGCAGAGTTTTTCTCATATGAAAAATATATTCTATTCCAAAAATAAAGGATTTTTTTTTTCAAGTGTTTCACTTGATTTTTGATAATCTCGACATGGTGTCGAATCAATCTTATATTAAGATCTTAATTTGGAGAGCAAATATGACTTCTTTGAAAAAAAAAAAAAAAGAGTTTGACCCGAAAATTACTTAGTTTTTGTATCAAAATAAACTGCGTTGAAGTACTGATGGCAAATTGTAGTAAATAAAAAGAAGTACGTAAAATAAATAAAAGCTTTAAATAAATGAAAGAGTAAAATTGAAATTGAAAGAAAGCAAAATAACAATGAAATACTTAAAGCAAAGAAATGAAACAAAAAGAAAAGAAAAGAAAGGAAAATAAAATAAAAGTGGACTTCAGACACTCATATGCACTTATACTCCATGATTTTCTGTTGCGTCGTTGGGACTGAAAATTTTTGCAGATTTTTGTGTGATGATCTAGCGTTTTTTATTGAAGTCCTAAAACTCTTATGAGTTTCTCCTATTTATAGACCATGAAAATAGACTTCCATGGATAATCTGGCCCATGTTCTTACTCCCTCCTTTTTCTCAGACTATAACCTTGTCTCGACCATAAAAAATCTTGACTTCCAAGTTTTGACACCCACATCTTTCTTTCCATATTTTTTTCATTCGCACCCATGTTCTCCACTCAACTTGAAGGTCGAGGAATAAGTTTTGATGTTCAAGGAAAAGATAATAACTGCTTTTCGACTTCAATGTTCTTCGTACCATCTTTCTTTGACTTCGGCTTGCCCGTCTCTACTTCTGTAGTCGAAACAATTGCAGTCGGAACACCTTCTTATCGAGGAAATCCACTTTTAGTACCAAAAAATTGCTCCTTTAAAACTTATTATTTTGTTCAAAAATACAAATTTTAATACTTCTCATGCCATGTACATGCAACCTTTTCAAATTCTCAGAATTTGAAAGGGCAATTACGCATTATTTAAAATGGTGTGCACTTTTTTAGGAATATATAATGTTTCTTAGGTTTTAATGAGCCGTTCTTTGAATAGAGCACTCCTTACTCCATCATTACTTTTGATTTCTTTTTTAGTTACTCGCCAAACAACCATCACCAAAGACGCTGCTGACCCACAACTAGTTGAGAAAAACTGGGATACTGATGAGGACGCATCCCCTAAGAAAAAAACCAAGCATGAGGGAGGTCGAGTGGTGTAACCCTTACCTCAAAGAAGCATGATCCTATTGATATTCTGACGGAAGCTGGACAACCAAAGTCTCAGAAAGTCTGACCTACAACGTCCTCAAAGGTATATATTTAATGATGTCTATCGCAACTGTTTTCACCTTGTACTTGCAATATTTTATTTTTTCTAATATATTACAGTGGAAGCAATCCCGGAAAGGTACTTGCTGATATCGACAATCCTTCTAATCGAGAAATAGATCAGCCAGTTCATATTGAAACAAAATTCCTTCAGCCTATTCAGACTACTCAAAATGTTAGTCCATCTACTCCTGTTCCAATTCTGACTAAGAACCCATCATCGACAACAACATCTCATCCTTTGATATCTTTTTCTTTGGTACTTTTTTATATTTTCTATGTCAAGTTTCTTTTGACGGTCACCTGATCCTTATATTTTTGCCCTTTACAGATTCACTATATGCCTCTTCCTAGTGATACTGAAACTCACCAAGAATCTGAGCCTGCATATGGATCAAGGTCGACTGCTGCAACTATCACTATTATTCTTGAACCTTTGACATAGAAATTCCTCTAACTGTCGATACAGAAATTCATCAGCAAAGACACAAAACCACCTTTTAATGTTCCTTCTCCAGAAGCTATAGATTTGGATTTTGATGACATCGACTTTGACTAGGAATATATCCTATCTGAAGCTCGACAGGTTTATTCCTCTGAAGGAATTATGTGGTTATCTTCTAGACCAGAGTTGAGCACTGTTATCCCTTAAGCTGATAAGTCGACTCAAGCAGCGTTGACCAGAGAAAAAGAGATCATAGAAAAAGCTACCTCTCTTATGCCTATAGGTCCAGAATCTTAAGCCGTCAACAGGATTAACATTGTCCTTGATTACTACTCTCTTGAGGATATCAATAATAATGCTGACCTAAAGGCTCGACTTACCAATGCGCTTGCTTTTCTCAATCAATGTATTTAATCTGACATACATTCATCTCTTAGCTCATTTATTGAAGATGCTTACTCCCATCTTTTCGAAGTTCAAGATGCTGATGACCAAGAATTAAACAAGTCACTTGAGCCTTTAGCCGACTATGATACACAGCTAAAAAAATATGAAATGGCTAAGAATCAAGTCACTGAGGTTTTGTCGGAGGGTTAAGCAAAGAAATGACAAATAGTGTCGAAGATTGCAGCCTTAGATAGAGCGTTGGCTAAATTAAAATCTGGAAAAAACAAAGTAGCACCCACCAGCAATGCCATTCTCTCCCTTTGAATGCAAATAATTGAAAAGGCTTATGCTTTAAAATTTTCAAGTCAAAATGCTTTAGTAGAAGCAGTCACTCGAGCCACTAATGCCACAAATGAAGCAGCGCAATAGTCCTCAAGCCTAGGTCGACGTCAAGAGGATCTGAAACTTATGTTTAGGAGCTTATTCTAACTCTCTTTTGCACTTATTTTGTTTAGTATTCTGGATTGGCTTTATTTTAGTGACAATGATATTTTTTGAGGTATTTACCATTTACATACATGGTTTGATTACTATTTGAATCTCTTATTCCATAGACATTGCCATCGAAACCTTTTTCTATTTCAAAAGGTCATTCCCATAAAGGAAACTATTTGCCTTTAACTTATTCAGTCAGAAGTACAAATTTCAATACTAAGTCACCAACTACAAATTTTTTACTTTCGATTGTATGACTTAGATATCATCTCTTTTTGTTTTATCATTTTGTCTAGCGCCATGAGTTGAACTTGGTCTAACTCATCTAATTCATGGATCATACTCAACTAATATTGTTCAAATGGCAGGTCATTCTGCCTCGCGACCCTTATGTTTTGCAAGTTTGTTTCAAGTAGCAAGACAACCTTATGGCTATACACTAATTCATAAGTTGTCAATCTAATTGATTCTCTTGGAGAACATTTGTAAGCCCATAACACTTGACTTAGTGTAGTGTGCCAATTTCAAGGCTACCTCCCTATTTGCTTCTTTATCAAACTTATAAGAATTTTATTAATGGCTTCGACTTGGCCATTAGCCTGTGCATAGTAGGGAGTTGAGTATACTATTTTAATACCTCGTGACTCAGTAAACCCTTTTATTTGTCGACCAGTAAGTATGGTCCCTTGATCTGTAGTAAAAGTTTCGGGAATACCAAATCTATGAATGATCAATTCCTCAATAAAATCAATTATTTTGGCTTGTGTAACTTCTTTCATGGGCACAACTTCCACCCACTTTGTAAAGTAATCCACTACTACTAAAATAAACTTGTGCCCCTTAATATAAAGATGATGGATCATTCCTATTAGATCGAGAGCTCAACTTCTAAATGGCCAGGGTCTGGGTCTGATTATAGCATATAAATCAGAGGCAAGAACTCTCTGAATTGGTGTATGCCTTTGGCATTGAACACAGTGTCGAGCAAAATCGATACAATCCTTCATCATTGAAGGCCAATACAGTCCCTGTCGACGTAGGGTCCAATGCATTTTTCGACCTGCTTGATGAGCTCCACAAATACCTTCATGCACTTCTATCATAGCTAAATATGCATCTTGCATACTTAAGTATTGGAGTAAAGAACTATAGATACTTTTCTTGAATAAATCCCCTTCGACTAACACAAAGCTCAATGCTAAATATTTAAATTTTGATCCATTTTTTGATTGGGATTTTTAAGGAAGTCGATGATCTTATATCTCCAATCATTTGGATCGAGAGTATTTGCACAATAAACCTCTCTTACTTCTAAAGGAGTTAAGTTAGTTTTAATTTCATTAAAATCTTTTATCAACTTAGGAGATATTTTATAGCCAGAAGCCATTTGAGCTAACTCATTAGCTTCTTGATTCGACTATCTAAATATGTGCTTTATTGAAATTGAGTCGAATTCAGCTAATGGTTGAATGACTACCACAAAATACTTGACTAAATTTTGACTAATAACTCGATAGTTTCTAGACAATTGTTGAACTACTAATTTTGAATCTCTTAGGATTTTGACTGTTCGAGCTGCTTTTTCAATTAAGAGTTCTAGGCCAATGATTAAGGCCTTATATTCTACTTCATTGTTTGATAGACCTGTCTCTAGTCAAAACATGAACTTGGTCGAAATGTCATCGTGGGTGATTAACACTATTCACACTCCTACTCCATTCTGATGTTTCGACCCATCGAAAAATAACCTCTAGGGTTTGAGCTCTAGATATCTAAGTATGGATCGTTCATCCCAAGGGTGGTTTGCTAGAAAGTCAGCAATCATGTGCCCTTTAACAGTCTTGGCAAGGACATAAAATAAAGAATATTCAATTAAGGCCAACATCCACTTACCAATTCGTCCTCTTAACATTGGATAAGAAAGCATGTATTTAATGATATCAAATTTCGACACAACATAAACATTATTTTCAACGAGATAACTTTTAAGTTTAGTACAAGAGTAATATAAGGTTAAGCAAAGTTTCTTGACAGCACTATATCGAGTTTCTATATCAGTTAACATTCGACTTAGATAGTTAAACCACTCTTTCACTACCATCTTCATTCTCTTAAATCAGCATGCTCTCTAGAGTTATTTCTGACACAACTATCTATAACCTTAGTGGTTGACCTTGCTTAACAGGTGCCAAGATTGGTGATGAAGTCAAATACTGCTAGATCTGGCCAAATGCTTGTTGGTGTTCCTCTTCTCATTTGAATTCTTCTCCCTATTTCAATTTCAACAAGGGAGTAAATGTCCTTATTTTTCCTGACAAGTTTGAAATGAAATGCCGAAGAGAATTCAATTTACCTAAGAATGGTTGAAGTTCTTTCTTGTTTTATGGAGGTGATCAGTTGAAGATAGCTTTGCACTTGTTAGTGTCGACAGCTGCTCCTTTTTTCTGTACAATGAATCCCAAAAAGTTTCTTGCAGATACACTAAAAATACATTTTAATAGATTCATCTTAAGTTGATGATATCTCATTCGTTTAAAACTAGTCTCTAAATCGTTTAAATAAGATTCTTTCGACTCTGACTTTACCACTACATCATTAATGTAAATTTTCATAAACTTACTAATAAAATCATGAAAAGTAGAATTCATTGCTCTTTGGTAAGTTGCCCCAGTATTTTTTAGTCCAAATGGCATAACTAACCATTCATAGGTGCCAATGACTCCAGGGCATCAAAAAACAGTTTTCGACACATCTTCCTAAAATATGAATATCTGATTATATCCTAAGTATCCATCCATAAAGCTTAGAAGTTTGCTTCCTACTGCAAAGTCGATTAGCATCTCTACAGTTGACATGTGATACTCATCTTTTAGTGTAACTTTATTCAAATCCCTGAAATCAATACGCACTCTTAGCTTTTCATTTTTCTTAATGACAGGCACAATATTAGAAATCTATTCGACATACCTGGTTGTTCGAATGAACCCATCTCTCAACAAACGTTCGACCACCTCTTTGATTTTAACCATGCTTTTAGGTGCAAAACGTCTAAGAGCTTAATTTATAGGTCGAGCATTATCAATAAGGGGAAGCTTATGTTCGACCAAAGATCTGTGCAACCCAGGCATTTTTTGTATTACCACGCAAGCATTTGCTAACATATGTGATTCGACCTTCTCCACCAATCTCGACTTCCTCAACAGGGTCTTGTACTTCGACTTTTTTATTGTGCAAGTCTTCCGAAAATTAATCGCAGTTCTCAAATCCTAAGGAGTCGAGATCATATATACAATCTAGTGCACGTTACCCTGTGCATTCTTTCTTCTCAGCCATATAGGCTAAGAGTCGAGCCCAATGGCTCGATATATCCATCAAGTGGATTTTATGGCCAAGCTTTCCTTGGCCTTAGGGACAAACTTCATACCATGAGCCCCGACATAGTAGCCTTTGATAAGATTTGTGTCAAAGGTGCTTATATCAATATCTAGGGTCAAATACTGGTATGATATTCTTCAAAACTGATATTCATTTGTTTGACATAATAAGGGTTGTCGTCAGCTTCAATTTCTTCGATTCTTCCATCCTCGTCCCAGAGCACCAACTTTTGATGTAGGGTCGAGGGAATTGCCACTACTCCATGGATCCAGTCTCTTCCTAACAGCATATTAAAGATTGCCTTGGTAGGCACCGCTATAAATACCATGGGTTGTTCAACACTTCCTACTTTAACTCTGAGTGAGATCTTTTTCAGGGCTGTTGTCGACTTACCACTGAATCCAACAACAGCCAAATTTGTCTTAATCAAATCTTTGACTATTTTCTGGAATAGTGACATCATGCTCTCAGGCAGTAAATTAATTATTGCTCCTCCATCGACTAATATGCGATTAATTACCAATCCTTCCACCTTGACTTTGATATGTAAAAGTTGAAGGTGACTGGTGATTATCTCATCAGGCCTTTCAAACAAATGTACAAATTAAAAACATGAGAAAATAAAGGTACTTGTTAAAGAAAAGAATAACGGTAAGTTATTCAAAATTTGAAATATCTAAAAGTCCATATTATTGAAATATCCAAAACAATGAATACAAATTGATAAAAGTATCATAGAACATCCAAAATTTTATAGAATTACATCTCCAAAAGTTTTTATCTTTTACTTTTAACATTCAAAACTATAAATCTAAATTTATCACAGAATATGTATAAAAAAGAAAAAAATTATAAAAAAATAATTTCACAAAAACACAAAAGCAACCATAAACATAGAATTTCATCAAATATTTATTAGTAGAAAACAATAAATGATTACCTCTTATTTATATAAGGGCTTGCATTGCACATCTAAAACGGTTGAATCGATGTTCTCTTTGTGCATTCAACAAACAATATCAAGTGAAGGTAAAAGAGGATAGGTAGTGCAATGAGAATGAAAAAAATATGGCAGAGCAACAAGTAGAGAAGGAAGGAGACAACGTAACAACACTACAAAATGAAAAAAACGATAGAGGACGGTACTAGGAGTGTTTACGGATCGGACCGCTCCAAAAATTTGACCTGAGCCCAATTTTTTTGAGCCAAATTTGACCCGATTTTATTTAGACTTGACTGAAACTGCAAAATCAGACAACTTTACACTAAATTACTCAACCGGATTAAGGTTAATGTTCAAGTCACCGGTTCAACTTGGTTAAATAAAAAAAAATAAAAAATATAGGAATTAAGGTAAGCCATACCCATCTTTTAGTGTAGCTAAACCCTAATACTAATTTATTATTATATCTTTCTTTCTTTTTTTTCTCTCCTCCTCGTCGAGAATAATGTATGAAGAATATTCTACACATATAACGTATTCTTTGATATAGTTTGATATATATATATATATATTTATGAAAATAACATATGCAGCGATACCGTTGCATGTAATTTTTTTTATAGTTTGATTTCTATTGGTGTGTATTTTTATTTAGATTTTGATATTTAATATAACGTTTCTTGACAATGTAGATCTTTAATGGATATATTTAGTTTTGAGCAATGCTAGGGGACCAGCAATTTTTGTGATTGTTAGCCATCAACTAGCCATCAATAATGATTTGATGGTGTGAGATTGGTGTGAGATTTCATCCAATGGCTCACCTTCCTCTGCTGGTTACATGCTGGCCAAAATTCAACAAAACTGCTGGTCCCTAGACTTTTCCTTTAGTTTTTTCAAATGCGACAAACTAATGTCAAGGCTTCTTCAATTCTCAATTTTCACTGGGTCTATGCCTGGTTTTATTGTGGCCAATAAAGTTTTATCCGGTGTAAGATTGGATAAAAATATCAAAAATAGCCGAATTAACATTTAGAATTAATATAGATCAAGATAAATTCAGTTTCACTCTATCCATGAACATCTTTAGCAAGCACAAACGAAATCCAACAAAAGTGATGTGTGATTGCAATCTCGTTGAATTAGTGCATGATTTTTCCTCAAAGATTTCGACGAGCATATGGCTAAACTCATCATTGCGAAGCTTGATAACAATGGCAGAGTTGCCGTCGATTTTGGTAGGACACCATCAGGAGCCTTGAGACAGTAAGTAAAAAATTTGCAGGCTAACGATGAGGTTGGAGCCGATAGCTGTGATGGTCGTGGTGGAAGCCATGGATGTAATGTGTGTGAAGTTGTGAAATGAAGAGAGCATGATTTTTGTTTTGCAAAGATAGAATGAAAAATGAAAGATGAGTTTGGTGGAGGTTGTTGGTGTTTGTTAGTAACGAGAGGTAAAGAGGAGAGAAAGAGAGGGCAGAGAGGATCTAAGAAAATTTTTTTTTGGGACTGGTTTTTGGTAATTTTCGTCGGAATTATATCTGCAAGCTAAACCTTCCAAGTTTGAGGATTCTAATTTTTCTGGGTCAGATTGTATATTGGGTTTTGATTTGTCTAACGATTCTTAAGTTCAATATTAGTATTGGCCCAAACTGTTAATGAATGATAAGTAATGTCAATAAGATCTCCTCTTCAAAATAAAAAAATTCATTTAAGATCTCAGTAGCAAAGGTTCTATGACATGAACAAAGAAGTAAAACCTCAGTTTTTATAAGAGTTGCAGAAGCCCATATTACAATTTGCTGGTCATAAGTCCTAACTATAGCATGTCCAAAAACACTAGTCCTAGCTAGTGTTCCCACAAAAACAAAATTAACCGGACTTTAGATTTTTGTAGCCTCCCCAACCCAAACACCTAAAAAGAAAGAAGACTTTTCATATTGGCAAAAGGATGGATCGTTGACCGAATACTCGCACAAATATATATACGTACGTTTTTCTATAAAAATTTAAGTTTAATAATGAAAATTAAGGATGTTTATTGTGCCCTTTAGAATTAATTTTGGAAAAAAAAGGTCCATCCAAGATATAATGCGTAGGGATTTGAATTCTCTAAATTTTTTGAATTTTATTTTAGAGAATAAAGTGTAATTTTTTATTATTTATTTTATTTCATAAGTGAGACCAAGAGTAAATATGAGAGAAACTATTTAAGGATAAAAAATTATACTTTACCCTCTAAAATAAAAATTGAAAATTTAGAGGATTCAAATTCAATGTGCTACTCTTTGAATTTGATTTTGGACTTGTTTGGATCTATTTTTAGAAAAGATACTTTTTTAAAAGATCTTTTATAAAATTTAAATGATTTTATGTTTAGATATTTCATATAAAAAATTTTTTTTATTTATCAATTATCTTTAGATAAAATAAGATAANTTAAATAAACATTTTATTCCATTTGAAAAGTTATAAAATTTTAAAATTTTATTTTAAAAATAAAAATGTTTAAATTAAAAAATTAAATAAATGTCATTTCACACCTCAAAAACTTTAATTAAGCAAGCAATATGTAAGTAAATCTTATCTTAAAGTAAATTTTAAATTTTTATAATAAAATAATAATATACCATGTTAAAAGTTTAAAAACCGTTTTGTTTGCGTCGAGTTTTTTTGACATATAAGTTTGCTGACGTGGCAAAGTATTATTGGTCATTATCGCGTGGACTCTCAAGTAAGCATCCAAGTCGAACTCTTCCTGTTTATAAAACAATATTAGATGCAGAAACTGCTGTTTAAACTTTAAACCTCAAAAACGCACCCAAAAATCTTAATCCCTTTTGGTCGTCGTTTCTCCGTCTCAGATCTCTGACGCCTACGAGCTAGCTTCACCGGAATTCTGCATTAAGGTTTGTATTTCTCGTTACTGATTCGGTTTTCTTTTTTCTGTTTGGTCTCAGATCTGTTATTTGTTTTTATTTTAGCTGCAATTTTCTGTGCTATGATGAAGTTAGGGTTTGGAATTCGATGATTTGTACGCATGGCTTGTTATTTGATAATTCTGGATCTGCGATTTGGATTTAGATCCAATTGTGATTTCGGAGTTTATGGTATTGCACATAGTTATTGTAGTTTAGTAAGATTTTCTGTGGACTTAGGTGGAAATTAAGTAGCTTGTTCAAAAATCGATTGTTTGATCTCTGCATGAACTTAATTTTTAGTTTATGACTTATTAGATTTTGAAATTTGCTTTCAGAATTAGAGTTTTGAATTGCTGCGATTACAGAAGTACCCATTGCGTTTTTTATGCACGTTTTTTGCAATCACAGAATTCACGTTGCAACAGCAATTTAGAATCATGGTTCTAGGTTTGAAACTTACATGTGACTCGTTGATTCCATGTATATATATATATATATGTGTGTATGGTCGGTGCGGCACTCTATCAAAGATTCTAATAACAATAATGAACTTGAAGGAGAAGGATAAGAAATCAAAGTCAATGTCTGCCAAATCCTTAATTTTATTTTTATATGGTTAATTGATTATGATTATGTTATTCCTTACTTTATTAATTGATTTGAGGGTTTCTGTTGCATGGCGGTAGTGTGTAATTCATGAGAAGATGAACTTGTATCTACATAGGTGGTAGTTTTCACATTATTATTGTTTGAATGTATGTTGCAGAAAAATGGCTTTAGGAGGAACAGCTCCCCCAAGAGGAAGTGCAGCAGCAGCTGCTAGCTTGAGGAGAAGGAGAACAACCAGCGGTGGCGCCTCCGGAGGAGCAGCTGGAACCATGCTTCAATTCTACACGGATGATGCCCCGGGCCTCAAGATCTCTCCAAATGTGGTTCTTGTAATGAGCATTGGCTTCATTGCATTTGTTGCCGTCCTTCATGTGATGGGCAAGCTTTACTTTGTGCGAAGGGAGGCATAAGTATAAATGACATGTAGTTCAAGTTCATTTTTGTATTTTATATGTTTCTGTTGTGGAATTTGGATTTTCTGTTCATGGATCCATCCCCTTATTTTTGCTATAGTTTTTTAACATTGATGAACAGTAGTGGCCCTGAGAAGATTTATTGAGAAGATATATTTCTGTTATATCTTGTGTTTCTTGAACATAAATACTTTTTAGTCCTGTTTATTCCCTGAAAGTGATAACACATTAGTAGAATATAGTTGATAAAATCATTGTTAAAGAATAAACTCCTAAACTTAGATGAATGACGGAACATGTATAAACCAGGAATGCATGGTTTATTCAGTTTGCTGCAACCAGGAATGCAATGGTTTATTCAGTTTGTTGTTCCTATTATCTGCTATTCAAGTTGTGAACTCTTGCTTTATCACCATACGAAAGAACACTTTCTAACAGATTAAAAACATTAACATCGTCTAATTCACTTCCTCACTACTGTAAGGCCTCTTTGATGATACTAGTTATGGTCGCCAGAGAAGGGAAAAAATACATCGCACAGAATTCGCTAAGAAATATTATCAGCTGTAAGTCGAATCTCTTCCAATTGGAGAAAGCCTAAATTCCAATAGATTACATCATACCAATGCCCTGTGGCGATAAAAAAGAAAATAGTAATCCTCTGCTGATCAAATTGTTAGATATCCAGTTCTGTTTAATATAGGCTCAAATTAAAAGCTCGTAAATAGTCACCCAAATGGTTCCATTACAGAGCAAAACTGCTATTTGCACGGTTTCAACCAAAAAGTTTTATCTTAATTTGATGCACAAATGATATAGCACGTTAAATACATTTATCTGATTAAATTTTCTCTTTTTGATGATTATTCATGCTATATATTTTAGAGAAACTTATTTTGCTGGAAATATTTTATAAAATGATCAAAATTTTTTATGTAAGATGACCGTTCACTTAATTAGTGTTAGAAGTAGTTAATTTTGCTAAATTAAAATGCATATTTAGATATTGGGTGTAAAATATGTACACCATAGTAAATTGATCTAGCTTGAAGCAGATTATTATGACATAACAAATTTAAACAAAATATTCTGTTATCCGGTTTGGGTGGCATCATTTTGTTTGTTTGGTGGGTGCTCTTCTTTTCATGCATGTTCTTCTCTACCAAGACAATAAGCACATTCCATGACATCAATTTGCTCTGATTTCAATTTTGATATGACGCAGATAACACTGCACAATACTGTGATTCTCTGAATGAAGCAACCGGATTCTCTTCTGCATGCCAATAGCAAAAATGAATCCCATGAGAAGCAGTTACGTTACGTCCTCTCCAACTGTTTATAAGTTAATACTTCATCATTCTCTTATTTTCTTCTTAATGATTTAACATGTTTAAACTAAATTGTTATTTAACTATTCTCAACTATTAAATACAACATATTGAGTACGATGGCTTGTGATTGTGTGCAGTTTCTGAAAACTTCAAGACCACAACAACTTTGGTCCGTGAGGGAGTTTCATATTCTACTGTTCAATGAGTAGTTCCCACAATATGACAAGATATTTATGTTTGGACCGAGTGAAGAAATAATCATATTTCATCAGAATTTCTGTTACAAACAAGTCTTATCCAATGATTTATCATTTATAAGTTTCTCGCTTTAGAAAATCCAAAATACTTTTTTCTAATAATTTATCTTGCTTTAATTTGTATGAATTATCGGTATAAAATATTTGATGCAAGTATTTAATTATGAAAATTTGTTTAACATTTTTCAAAAAAGCTATAAAACACCTACATTGACAAAAATACAATACACATGATACGAGATAATCAGATATCCGAATTTTAAATTTGTGTAAGAGATAAGAATACAACATATACATAAAATATTAAATAATATTTTAATTATTTTAATAAATAATAATAATATATATTATTTCTAAACTTATTAAAAAAAAAAGTTAAGAATAAGGCGCTGACACCTGATGGTGTCTAAAAATGTGTCCGAAAAAATAAGTTTTTCTATTAAAATATAGTTGAATACGAAAAATAGGTGTTTTCTTGGAAATGTGTTCAATAATATACGGAGACAAAATGGCCGCTGCTTCATAGAAAAAAAAAAGTAAAAAGTATTACGTATTATCACATAATAGATCTATTTTATATATCAAAGCATGCATAATAATCTATCATGTGACATTGTGACCATATATAATAGAAGATAATTTATCCTCTAGTTTTCAGAAAATACTAGAATCATCGAGAATACTGTTAACTATACATTATTAGTGTATATAATTTAACTATCTACTATTTATTTATTTGGTTTAGGAACTACCTAATAACTTTAAAACCTTTTGCACAAACATTTAATCAAATTACATCAAGTAACTCCTTTACATTAGCGGTGTATAATAATTAAACTCACTTATAAAAACATTTCTTATCAACTATTTTCATGCTATATAAGGTAAACTACATTAAGAAAAACATAACGTAAGTAAGAAGTTTATGAATTTGAAAAAGAAAAAAAAAAGTTTTCCTCCTCCAAAAATGGACAATACAATCAAGCATGTGAGTGAGATCTGAACGACGTAAGATGGAAAAAGGTGTGTATGTCCCAAAACTAAAGCACCAACCTAGATTCATGTTTGACCCAATAAGCCATGCGCCACACCATGCACAAAAAACATCATAGGCCATATAGCATTTAACATTATAATGTTACTTAGAAAAACAAAAAGCTTCACTCTCACACTATCTCTCATCTCATTCATTGTGTCTTTCTTTTGCCGTTGGAAGCTTTAAATGCCTCACTTTAATGCCTTACTTTAATGCTCTTCTCTACCCTCTATCACTATGCTTCCCTTCCCTCCATAGTTTCCTTTATTCATTAGTATCTTATATAGTCTCTTCCCTCTTTCAGTGTCAAATCAAAATTCTTCTTTTGAATTCCAAATTCACCTCAAATCATACTTCATTGTCACTATTTCATACATATATCTATATGGATCCTTCACTCTTAGCAGTTCCTACCGTTTTGCTGTTTTGTGTCCACAAACTGTTTGTAATTCTTCCTCTATGAACATAATTTGTGTCATTCTCATTTCTCAACTCTGCTAGCTTTTCTGCAAAACTTCAAATTCTCTTGGAAGGACTGCATTTGAAAAAGTCGAAAGTAAAGTGAGTTTATTGAAGTTGCTTTACTTTGTTCTCTTCTTTTGTTTTTCTCACCCTCACATGATCATTGTCTAGTCCAATCCTTTGTTTGCATTCTTCCCCTTTTTGTTATATCCACTGAGATTTGGATTCTTGTTATCTCTATTCAGTGTCTTTTCCATCTTTGTTCCTTTCTCTCTCTCACACTCATACATTACTTTTACTTGCATTTGAAACTTTCATATATTGATGTGCAACAAAGTGGTGTTGGTGTTTTTTGGTTCATATGTGATTTGCTTTGTTGGGACCCTCCAACTTCTCTTTCCAATTCAAGCAGCTATGAAATGACATTGTTCTTGTTAGAGGATATCTTTCTGCAAATTCATGATGCAAGTGCTGTTATTCTTCCTGTCCCATTTTCTAGTTCTCTTTGGTCAAGTGATCTCAACAGACACAGTTTTCAATGATGATGTTCTGGGGTTGATTGTGTTCAAAGCTGCTCTACAAGACCCAAATGGGAAACTCACTTCTTGGAATGAAGATGATAACAATCCTTGCAATTGGGTTGGTGTGAAATGTGACCCTTCAACTAATAGGGTAAATGCCCTTGTTCTTGATGGATTCTCTCTTTCTGGCCACATTGATAGAGGCCTATTGAGATTGCAGAACCTTCAGATTTTGTCACTTGCTAGGAACAACTTCACAGGGAGCATAAACCCTGATCTTACCAGCCTTGGGAATTTGCAAGTTCTTGATTTCAGTGAGAACAATCTATATGGACCAATCCCAAATGGTTTTTTCCAACAATGCTGGTCTCTGAGATCAGTTTCATTTGCAAATAACAACCTTTCAGGTAAAGTTCCTGAGTCTTTGAGTTCATGCACTTCATTGGAAACTCTAAACTTTTCCTCTAATCAGCTACATGGTGAATTGCCATCTGGGATATGGTATCTGAAGGGTCTGCAATCATTTGATTTTTCAAGTAACCTGCTAGAAGGAGAGATTCCTGAAGGAATTCAGAATCTGTATGATTTGAAGGAGTTAAGGCTTGGCAAGAACCGACTCTCCGGCCGGCTTCCGGAGGACATTGGAGGCTGCTTGCTGTTAAAGTTTATTGATTTCAGTAATAATTTTCTCTCTGGGAAAATTCCTGAGTCAATGCAAAGGCTCACCTCATGCACATCACTCAGTTTGCAGGGGAATTCGTTCACCGATCACATTCCGAATTGGATTGGAGAATTGAAGAGTTTGGAGATATTGGACCTTTCTAACAACAGATTTTCTGGTTGGATTCCAAAATCAATTGGAAATGTTGATTCACTGAGTGTGTTGAATTTATCCAGGAATGAGATCACTGGGAACATACCAGATTCAATGATAAACTGCAACAAGCTTTTGGTTCTTGACATTAGTCACAATCACATGGCAGGGATCCTTCCTTCATGGATATTCAAGATGGGGTTGCAAAGTATCTCACTTTCTGAAAACAACTTGAGAAAATCCATACCTGTTTCTTATCATGGTCTTCAGATTTTGGATTTGTCATCAAATGCATTTTCTGGCAAAATTCCATTCAGCATTGGAGGACTCAGTAGCTTGCAAGTGTTGAATTTGTCAACCAATAACATCTCTGGCACTATTCCAGTAAGCATAGGAGAACTCAAATCTTTGTACATTCTTGACTTGAGTGGGAACAAGCTCAATGGAAGCATTCCTAATGAAATAGAAGGTGCAGTTTCTCTCAGTGAACTGAGGCTACAAAAGAACTTGTTGAGTGGAAGAATTCCAAGACAAATTGAGAAGTGTTCATCCTTAACATCCTTGTAAGCTCTCTATTCATAGCTTCCATCTTTCATGCTTTATTATTGTTAGAGATATAACTATTCATGTGTCTCTTCTTATCAGCTTAAGTTTTTGAGAGGAGTAGTATCATGACATGCTATCGATCTTTATTGAACTCCAAAAAGAGAGAATTTCAGCATAAGACCAATAAAAAAAAGTCTATGCAAAAATTCACGCAAATCCAAAAGGAGAATCTTGTATGAAGGGATGTGTTAGAGATATAACCATTCATGTGACTCTTTCTATCTAGCTTAAGTTTTTTTGAAAGAAATGGTTTCATGACAATTATTTATTTTTTAATGTGGGTGATTTACTTATAAAAGATTGAAATGCTAACAATTTAGAACTAAGCAAGCTTCCTGTACTTAAAAGATGTTATTCATTTGACGAATTCTCCCAACAAAACTTCACTTGATTTTGTTGAAAATAGTAGTGAAGATTTAAACAGTTATTGATTGTCAATGCTGCAGGAATCTTTCGCACAACAAGCTTATTGGTTCAATCCCGGCACCAATTGCAAATCTAACCAATCTTCAGTATTTAGATTTGTCATGGAATGAACTCTCTGGAAGCTTACCAAAGGAGCTAACAAATCTTTCCCAAATTTCATCATTCAATGTTTCTCACAATCATCTTCAAGGAGAGTTACCAGTTGGTGGTTTCTTTGATACCATATCTCCCTCTTCTATCTCTGGTAATCCATTGTTATGTGGTTCTGTCTTCAATCACTCCTGCACCATTGACCATCAAAAACCAATTGTCCTGAATCCGAATTCTTCTTACTCCAACTCAGGAGCATCCTCACAAAATCGCCATCATAAAATCATCCTCAGTATATCTGCACTTATAGCTATTGGTGCAGCTGTTTTCATTGCCATTGGTGTGGTGGTAGTTACTGTCCTAAACATCCATGTGAGGTCCTCAACTTCGCATTCCCCGGCTCAATTTGCATTATCCGGTGGTGGCGACGAAGACTATAGTGGTTCGCCCGCGAAGGATCCAAACTATGGCAAGCTAGTTATGTTTTCTGGCCATGCAGAGTTTGCTGATGGGGCTAATAATCTTCTAAACAAAGACAGCGAAATCGGCCGTGGTGGATTCGGAGTTGTTTATTGCACTGTCCTTCGCGACGGCCGTTCTGTTGCAATCAAGAAGCTTACAATCTCTGGTTTGATAAAGTCACAGGAAGATTTTGAGAAGGAAGTTAAGATCCTAGGGGAGATCAAGCACCAGAATCTTGTAGCACTTGAAGGTTATTATTGGACTTCATCATTGCAGCTTCTTATTTATGAGTATTTATCCAGAGGGAGTTTGCATAAGCTTCTACATGATGAAAATAGCAAGAAAGTTGTGCTTTCTTGGCAACAAAGATTCAAGATTATTCTTGGCATGGCTAGAGGTTTGACCTATTTGCACAAACTCAACATGATCCACTACAATCTAAAATCAAACAATGTTCTAATAGATTGTTCTTATGAGCCTAGAATTGGAGACTTTGGCCTTGTGAGGCTATTGCCAATGCTAGATCATTATGTCTTGAGCAGCAAGATACAGAGTGCACTTGGATACATGGCTCCGGAATTCGCCTGCCGGACGGTTAGGATCACGGAGAAGTGCGACGTGTACGGCTTCGGAGTCCTTGTTCTTGAGGTGGTGACAGGGAGAAAGCCTGTGGAGTACATGGAGGATGATGTGGTTGTGCTTTGTGACATGGTGAGAGGTGCATTGGAAGGAGACAAGTTAGAGCAGTGTGTTGATGAGAGGCTTTTTGGTAATTTTGCAGCAGAGGAAGCAGTTCCTCTGTTGAAATTAGGGTTGGTTTGTGCTTCACAAGTCCCATCAAACCGTCCAGATATGGCTGAGGTTGTCAACATTCTTGAAATGATCCAATGCCCTTCAGAAGGACAAGAAGAAATACAAATAAGTTCTTGAAAAATAGTGTTTTTTATACTCATTTTTTTTTTCGCACATTGAGCCGATTCATTCTCTTTTACTAATCTAGCCGTTTAGGTGACGAGGGAGTGAGTCGGTTCATTGTAAAAAAAATAGAATGAGTATAGAAAACATTTATCGTTTTAAATCATAAAGATTGGGAAACAACATATAGTACTTGCTTCAAAGCTGCTATACAATGCAAGGAATATTCATAGCTATGTTTGTTCTGTTTAAATGAAGCGTATGGAAATATTTAAATCCAAACAAGTTATGAGTCAAGTTTAACAAGTTTTCTTGTTGATTTTTATTTTATTTTTTATTTAATTTTAAAATGTTATGTTGATATCAGTGTTTTGATTATTAGATTTTTCTTCATGATTTTAGCGGATAATACATTGGTGTCACTATCATAATATTTCCCTAGAAAGCTTAATTGCTTTTTCGGAATTTAATTTAAATATTTTAAACTGCACTTTTATGATTTCTGTTAATAGTGGAAAACAGTGTTTGAATCATGTTGGCAGGAACCACATCGTAGTGTAATTAATGCACACTACTAAATATTATCAACATACTTAGTTTGTCAAGGTTCAATCAATAATTAGATATTCAATTTTGGTCTATTGATGTGATCGATTAGATTCTCCTCAGTTTATTTAGAGGGAAGTTACTAATATTTTTATGGTTTAATAGATTTACAATAGAGTAATGTTATATGTACATCAAAATTAGTCACTAAAGTGAATTATTGGTATAAAATACATATTGAAATATAAATATATGTTGAAAATAAATTAAACTACACATGTATATTTATACACAAATATATTGATACTAATTTTAGTAGCTAATTTTAATATACAAATAGCATTTTTATTTACAATATATACGAACATGGTAGATCATAGCATGATGCATGCATTTGTTGTTAATATTGGTTATACATGATCATTAGAGCTTTTATTTAAAAATTATTTAATATGAAAAAAAATTATTTACTTTAAGAAAATAATTTATTTTTATTTAAAATTTAATTTTATAATTTAGAATGACTATAATATATTAATAATATAAAATTTAAATTTAAAAAGTGTGAGAATAAATTTAAAAATTAAACTGTTTTTAGTCTGATTTACAAATGAAAAAAAAATAAGAATTGAAATTTTTAAAGAATTTTAAATTATTCATTTTTAGTTATTTCAAAAAAGAAAAAAAAATTCAACTCTACAGTGAATTCTAATTTTTAGCATTTTAAATAAGGTCTAAAACTGTGTTTGTTTTCAGGGACGAGACATTGAGACAGGGACACAGAGACACAAAATTGTGTTTGGCAGATGAGACATGGACAAAGATACTAACAAGAGATACAACTTATTTTTTATTTTTTCTTTCATTATTCTTGTTAATTTTTTATAATTATATTTTTTATTATTATATTTTTCTTCTCAAATTTTTTGAATGAAAGAAAATAAGAATAAATTAGATTTTCATAATTTGTTCTAGTTTATCACCAAACAGAAGATAAGAACACAAAATTTTATATCTCTATTCTTTGTGTCTTGTTCTCAGTGTCTTGCCTTATCCTCTTCTTATAAATAAAGACTAAAACTAAGACTGGAGGACTAAAATTCAGTATTCAGTATTGTGTATTGTGTTTGGTGATTGAGATTGGAACGAAAATTTTAATTTCAAATACAAAATTTTAGTCTTTTCAGTATCCAGAACATAGAGACACATAAGACTAAAATTTTTAGAGACGGAGATTAAAACTTTAATAACATTTCTTTTTAAAAATATTCTCGTTTAATTTTCAAATTTTAAATCTACTCTTCAATCTTTATATTTATCTTAAAGTAAATATAATATTAAAACATAAATCAATCTATTATATTTTATATTTTTATACCAAAAATAATACAAAAACTTAATTTAATCTTTATCTATCTGTTTTTGTCTTCCAAGTTTAATCTCTAGTTTCAATCTTCCTTTCAATGCAGCCTAAATATAATATACCTAGCTAGCTATGAATTATTAGTTAACCAATATTAATTTACATTATGAATTATGATCCGTCTAACAGAAATACATATCAATCGTCCTGGTAATTATCCATCCATGTGTTGATAGGGGTACGGTATGAATAACATAGCAAATAAATATCATAAACAAATAGCTTTTTGAGATCCAAAATGAAACGTGGGGAACAAAGCATGGCTATGGGGCATAGTAATTAGAACAAAGTATGAGCCACCACTACAAATAATGTAACAAATGGAAATGAAGGAAAAAAGAAAGTGATGAAAGAGGAAAAGCACTCCCTTGCTTTATTGAGACTCCAAAGGAAGAAATTCAAATTTTATTTGAAACAATTTGTGTAACATTAATTAAAATTTAAATACTTTAGTTATATATTTTTATCAACAAAATTATTTGTTTAGCTATGTTCTACACTCGTCTGCTTACCAAAATGACTATGCTTTTAAATTCAATACGAAATGCTTTTACAAAATTTACATTCTTAAATTAAAATACATAAATAATTTTATATTTAATATATTTTTAACAAAATATGACTCACTATAAAAATATATAAGTCCACTAGAGAACTAATAAAAAATCAGCTAACTTCATCTAATAATTAATTATTGAATCACAGCCAAACAAACTTACTTATTCATTATTTTTTGAAAATTATCCTTTTTTTTTCTTATTCCTTTTAACATCATAGTTTTTTATTTCAAAATTTTCTTTCTAATTATGAACGGGTTGTTTAAATTAATTAGCTGAATTAATATTAATTCTTTGGACTTTTTCAAAAATATACTAATTTACTTGCCTTGATTGCCCTGTCAGGTTGTGCTAGTATAAACTCAATGATTAACGCTTGGATGTGAAGGTAATATGCTGTCTCAAATCTCAACGCTAAAAGAAGAAAAAAAAAATGGCTATAGGACTAGTACAACAACATTATTAGTATCAAATACTATATGGTTCTTGGACATCATAAAAGCACATCAAGAAGAGTCATCCTTAGTCATGTTTCCAACTATATTATGTGCACTGCTGTTTCAGATTGCTGTCTAATTGAAAAAAGGGGGAACACAATACTACTACAGCATACACTTTATAATAATATAATATAATGTAATGTGTCACACACTTTAATAATAGGATATAATGTTGGGAGCACGTTATTATATATTGTTTTACGTTCACGCTACCCTACATAATAAAAGATGTACAACATTATTATTCAGAATTAATCTACACGTAACAAATTATATTATGAAAACAACAAACTTCATTTTAAAAGTCCACACAGAAAAATTTTGCCATAAATTATTTAAAATTTTATCGCATGTTGTAGGACAATGTTTTGCACATTTATTTGTTATAGTTTAGACAATGTAATATATAGGGTTTTTTATTTAATGTGAAAAATTTGTTAGTTTATTTTTTTTTTTTAAATATCTTATGACAAATAATCACTTATTTTTTCTCATAATTAAAAAAAAAAACGGTTTATAGCAAACTTTTGCGTGAGAGAGTGTAATAAAACATTATTGTTTAGAAGAACAAAGCATTATGCAATGATTAATATGAAGTTGGTCTCCCACCTCTGAGGTTCACTTTGTGGAGACACAATGATACTGAAGGCATAGCTTCAATAAGCACGAAAATGGAAAACGATACATCAAAAGATTGAACAAAAGCTACTCTTTGGAACATCATTATATTAATTTTTGGGTGCCCTATGCTTTTAATTAGTCTACCCCATGCGTATATGTGTGACAAAGGAGAGCCCGAGAATATATGAGATACTGCATATGTATATATAATAGTCTTTCAATTGAAATATTAATATTTATATCTGTTGCGAACATGTTAAAACAATGCATCGGAATATGTAAGAAAGTATAGTTGGTTGTCATAAATATGTTAATAGCTTTGGATAAATTTCAAATGTTATTTCACGCTAGTAGTTAATTTCAAAGTTAATATGCATTCAAAATTCGATTATTTATTTTTACGATCACTTATATGTTATATCTACTTCGATCTATCTATCCATCTACTTATATCGGAATTGTGATTGGGCATTAACTGTCTTGACAAAACTGGAAAAAAGAAAATGAAGAAATGAGCAATTATAAAGAGGAGGCATGTCTGAGTCAGAGATAAAATTATGACTAAACTTCTCCCACAACTACTGATTAAAAGTTTTTTGCAAAGTTCATAAACGGCTTATTAATCCAAAAATATAAAGGGTCACTTGAATTTGTTGGACCCACTAAGGAGGTAACCTGTAAAGTAAAACTCCCATCTTTCATGAGAATCCATCCAATTTTTTATATATGTGTGTTCAAACTATATCATAAAACCTAAATTGAATCAAATAGAAGTGACTCGGATCGCGTTCCATTTGTGAGAATTAAATCATTTGATAAAAATGTCAAAAAATTTCTAGCTAATGGGTTTGTGAAACGAAAAAGAGTATCGTCAAATATTCAATATTTAATCAAGTGGAAGGGACACCCAATAATTAAAGATAGTGAAAAAGCTAGTAAGGATTTGTGGTAATTCTAAGAACTTTTAGAATACTGTCATGAACAAAATGTGATGAGAACATCTACACTATACGTAAGGGAGAATGTCATGGTAAATTTTAAAATGTTATTTTTAATGGCGTTTGGATAAAAAGTTAGATAAATTTTAGAGTGTTTGGGATTGTTCACTACAAAAAATATTAAATACTGTCAAATTTAGCATTGGATTTAACGTCGAATTTAGTGTCGGATTTATTGCTGGCGAATTTGGTAATATATTTGTCAGGTAAAAGAATAACCGTGTGAGAGAAAAAAGATTCATTGACGCGAGCATTACCACTCCCTCTCTAACCCTCTCATCTCTCCCTCAACATTTTCTTTGATGGCCTACTCTCCTTCTTCGTTTCTTTGTGTTGTTTCCACCGAACCGCTGCTGCTTTCTTCTGGTAGCATTCCCTTCTCCTGCTTCTTAAGTTTGGTTTTAGCTTGGTATTATGAATTTCTGAATGACCATTGATATTGGATGGTGTTGGAAGTTGAGTAAATACCCATAATAGTAGGTGTGTTCATAAAAAAAATCAAAATGTGGTTAACCGATTAAAAAACTATAATCACACTTTGATTAACCAATTTAATAAAACAATTTTAAAAACCATATCCATAATTTTTTAAATTGGTTAACTAAAACCAAATTAAAAAAAACCAATTTTTAACAGGTTAACCAAAACCAAAACCAAATTAAAATCAAAACTTAATTTTAAAATCAAATTACTCTCTCTCTCTCTCTCTCTCTCTCTCTCTCTCTCTCTC